>NC_133118.1:29352190-29652190 GCF_022965805.1 Primulina eburnea
CCAATCACGTTAAACGCCTAGCAGCATCGCTTACGTGATTCCCTAGGTATCACATGATAGTGCCTGCAAGAACCATTCAATTATGGTTAGCGTACAGTACGGTCCCTTCAACTCATATATCCCGATCGATTCGACAACCATTGGTTTATCGAGAGTTGTCAATGAATCGATACTATGTGTCATGTCGTAGTTGCATCGATGGTGTAATCTATGAAACACCTTTCATAATTACAACCATACTCTGGCCAGAGATTTCGATCTACATACACATGATAACACATAGGATATCCATACCCGAAGGTAAGCGGTGAATCCCCGACTACAATGCATCGACTCCTATGTGTTTCGACAGAACACCCAACCTTGCCACCTGATGACCCCATGAGAGTCGGTAAACAAGTCAAAGTGTAATTCTAGCACATAGAGTCTCAATGTTGTCCCGGGTCATAAGGACTAATTCTGTACAACCATAAACCAGGACTTTTCCACTCGATAAGTGAGAACCACTTGGAAAGTCCTTTTATGGAGGGTTGTTCAGTGCACTCTACAAGGAGCACCTATCTGCATGTTCGGACATCACAATGTCCCCTACCAATGAAACATGGTACTCACATCGCAGATACTAGTCTCTAACTCGAGCGGCCTATATCCTTCTTAGTGGCGGCTGAATCGACTAGGAACCGTTTAGAATATACAGTATTACAAATATGAGTTTCATGATACTCATCATATGAGCATCTCATATTCTTTCTACTATTTGTATATTCAAGGGCTTTATCTATGCAGCTAGCATGGGTATACAGATAAAGATTTGCCAAAGTAATAATTTCAAATATTATTAAAATAAAGACTGCTTATTCATAGAGTTTCATTGTGAACACTCGGCCAACACTTGGCTCGACGGGCACCTACTCTAACACCCACCACTATCAGGCACTTCTGTCATAAGACTACTCGTCTAATACCTGCTATCTATAATCAAGAGAACAAGTATATCAATCAAATCAATGCAATATCAATGCAATAAAGTAAAGTATGTGATTTAGGGAAACTCAAGTCTAAACCGACTCAAGTCGATCTCCCAATATCACATTGACTTATACCTTTCTTTCGTCGATTTCTGGCTCAGTCAAATTCCTGAATTCACAGTCTGTCTGGCAATGACAATATCAATAATCTCATGTCAATATACCTTTCAAATCAATAACAATCTGATCAATCTTGATTTAATTCAAAATCAACGGCATAACGGTACAATCTCAGTATCCCCGTCAATACCAAATCAACAGACATCGATTACAAATCATAACTCATATCCATTACATTCTATAATCAATCCATATTCCAAATCCGTCCCAAAATCAATCCATATATTCTGAAAAATCATAACAATTCCATAATCAATCTGTTTCTTCATCTGACTTTGATTCTACGATGTCTAACATATCAAGAACATCATATCTGAATCCTATTCAATTCTGACAATAGCATAATTTCAAAGCATGTCAAAACGTAGTAAAACTTACGTCAAGTTGTAGCCTACGTTGATAGGATTACAGTACCGAAGTCAGATTCAAAATCAGACGGACGGATTGAAATATAAAGGCGTAAGGATTTTTCACTCTTCTCCAGAAGCTCTCTCTACGATTCTGATCTTTTCCTTCTGAAGAATTGCAAGGATATACGTATATATATATCCTAATTGCATGCAACGTATACGTGGCTACTTTTCTTGAACTTGGGTCGGCGCTCGGGCGGTAATAAACTACTGCTCGAGCGTGGCGTCCTCTGTCCGATTCCTTTCGGATTACACATTGGCGCTCGGACGGTCACAATCTACCGCCCGGGCGCCACAGCCTCTGCCCGAACATTTCCTTGTTGAACATTGGCGCTCGGGCGGTCATTTTCTACCGCTCGGGCGCCACACTCTCTGCCCAACTTTCTCGAATTTCACATGTAGTCTTATTTTCGTGTCCCGATTAATCCTTCCATAATCATATCAAATTATATATCAATAATTATAGATTACTAGGATTAAATTTCCGGGCATTACAATATTACTCAATAAATTACTTGTTTGTTGATAATATTGATATGTTTACTGTGAAATTTTGTCTTTCTAAACTAATTATATTTTTCTTAATTATTTGTTTTTGCTCGATAATATTGTGACAACATTATTGATGTTAACGATAAGTTCTCTGGATATTTTATTATTATTCAAAAGAATTTTTTCTTAATGAATTTTGTTTTCTAATTTTGTAGGACTTTACACAAGAAATCAAATCTAAAAAATTTGTGAAATATATAAGAAAGAATGACATAACCGTTGAGATATACAGAGAGAGACGTGCATAACTTTTGTTATTGACTGTCGAGGTATGCAGAGAATCTGAGAAGTGAAGATTTCGCGTGATGACATAAATCAGAACGAAATGTTTATTTAATTATATTTAATATTAGTTATGTTATTGATTGACTTACGCAAATTTGTATTTCGATATGATATGTAATGTATATGACACTCACTTCGTTGACATGTTATAACTTTTAAATTTGACCAAAGAGACGAGTGCTATATACAAAAAGTGTAGGAGATGACACTAACTTCGTCACTTATTATTTCGACAATTATTAATGATGAAGTTATATGGTAATCAACTTCGGTTATTTAAATGATAAATCAAAATAATATTTTAAACTTCACATATTATAAAAAATGTGCTTCAATTTTAATATCAAGTGTAAATTTACTTCCTAATATTTAGTTTTGATTTTTTATTTGTAGGAATCAAGACCGAGTCACAACTCAAAAACATAATCCTTGGAGTGACTTGTCAATTACTCAAATTAATTAAATCTAATTATTTAACAATAACAGAAAATATTTAATTTTTAATTACAAAAAATAAAATAAAATAAAGGGTGTAAAACAAGAAGTTTAAATGATATAAATAAACTGAATTATCTATTAATGGTCTTGGATTTTAAATTCAAAATCAGTTTATTAGGTCTAATTACAGCACGAGATCTTTGCAGCGTGTTGAAATGGTCAAGCCATAAAATTCGAAGGAGCATTATTTTTTTTTTTTTTGAAAAAATATTTTCAGATGTTACAACAATATTCGGAGGAGCTTTTTGAAATTTTTAAAAAAATGTGTAAATGGAGAAAAATATAGAAATCATGAAAATATAATTAAATACGGGAAAAACTGTATAAGCTTGATGAAAGCGATTAAAATTGCCAAAAAATCTGAAGATATAAGACTAAAATTGAAATTAAGTTATATAGATGACTAAAATCGGAAAGAAGCAAATATATACATAATAAAAAATGCATTTTCAGTGCAATTTGGGTGCTTGAAATAAAAATGGACAAAGAAGAGACCAAAGGACAAAGCCACATACATCAAGTAATTCAACTTTAGCAAGAGTAAAAAGGAACTTTGGCTCAAGTTTTTCAACAACAATATTATACAAACAGACAATTCTATAGAATGAACAGATGAAAAATTCACATATTTAGCATATTTTTGATTCTTTCCGGCTGGAATAGCTTTCAGAGGTTTATTTTTTTCGGTTATTAAGATTCATTTTCATACGCAGAACATCATTTTCCACTTCCTTGGATTCAGCCATGGCACTCCCAGTTCCTTCTATTCTTGGACCATGCACCTCAGATCCAATATCGAAATCGGTAAACATCTCACTGAAGAGCTGATCATCAGGTGGACAAGGGAAATCGTCGACGAATCCAATGTCATGTACACTGAACGACTCACAAAGTGCAAGTGAATTCATGTCTGAAACGGGGATTCCTTGATTGAGCAATGGATCTGGAGCTTCGATATTGTTGGATTCATGGATCGTTTCAGCAGCTCTAGTGTCGGGATTCATACCGGGATATTGTCCTGGAATGCGACCGAAATATGTTTTTACAGCCTCGAGGTGCTGTTGAAGAGAATCCGGATCATCAAAAGAGGTGACATCTTCCCAGTGCTCGAAAGCAGATGATATCAACTTGTCCGCAACAACCTGCCATACAAATTTATTATGGTTAACTCTATCGAGGGAACCATGGCTTTTGTCAAAAAATTTAGAGGATTATATGAAGCATGCCTTCTTGTCTTGGGATAACATAGAAGTGGCAGCATACTCTCCCTGTGAATACATCCATTGCAACTTTCCGAAAATGTCGAAAACCACGCCGGAGTTTTCCTTATAATTGAAGTACCAGTACATCTTGCCGCTGTGGCATTTTCGAGCATGATTTATAGTGCCCTCCCACTTCTTTCCCTTCGAACGAGCAATCTGAAGATAAGTCAAGAAAGTTATGCATCCGTGTGCAACTTTAAGGTGAATAACCAACCGGAGAAAAGGGGAGTAAATTTTTTTACGTTTTTCAGTTCTTGAGGATTTATCAGGAGGTGGATTAGAAATTTGTCTACGTTATCGATTCCTTTGGCTTGCAGACGCTCCTCTATCTTACCACGTCGTTGTATGTTTTTCAGTACCGAAATTTTATCCGTCGGAGTTGGGACCTCCTTCTTCTCGAAATCTAAAGATATCATTCAGAGAAAATAGACAAGTTAGCTGATTAGAGTTTTCAGGTCAGTCATGTCTGGTGCTGTCACGCCCCGAGCCCGGGCTTGCGCCTGCGTGATTGCACAATGGGCTCCTATAGCAACTACTTCTTATTCGTCATCGCTTTACGAAAATGATTAACTAAAGTTGCTATAGAAGTCCATTGTAAGGTATTATAAACTCATTTTAAATCTTTCATTTTTAAGATGTGTGACAAGTGTATCACAGGTGCCGACAGCCAGGATTTTGATCAAGGTTGGTGACAGAAAGGTGAAACTTACATTTGCTGCGGTAACACTTCACCGCGAAAGATTCAGTTTTCGCTTCTTTTACAATGATCCCATCAAAGGTTCCGACAATTCTCGCCCCCAACCGGAACACCGTCGGCTTCACCCGGGTCGCATGATGTCTGAACTTAACGCCTTCCAAAACGCAGACGCCTCCTTCTAGCTTACAGAGTTTTACATTAAGAAGAGGCAACTTATTCCCTTCTACTTGTACAATTTTCTCATTAAATCCTTCTCCTGTGCAATCATCAGTTCCCTGTGCAAGAACAACTAGTTCAAACTTTGCAAATGCAACCGGACCGACCTCGATTCTCTTCCCCGTGGAACTATCATAGAGAACCACTTCAATGCAAGTGCTGCCTTCTCCTTTTATTTCATGGCATGCCAAGGTTGGCTGAGAAACCTTCTTCGAGAACCGGAGCTCCATAGTTTTCGGCACCGGGGTCGAATTCGAGCCCGTAACTGTAAGCATCCTGTCAAGTAGAAAATAGAAAACAATCCATTAATTTTACAAAAATTTGCAGCATTCCATACATAATTTCCCACCTCTTGGTTTCTGTTGAGATTCCAGTTTCAATCCTTTCCAATCCGAACTCATCTCCCACCTAGTAATTGGGACCAAAAGTTGCAAACGAAAAACGATATTAAAATCATATATTGCAAAAACTAGAAAATTTTGAAGTAAAAAAGTGAAATTAAGTTTAAGAATTAGAACATATAATTAATCAAGAAGTACTTGAAATAAATTGTAATAAAAAATTAAATATATGAAATTTCCCTAGATCAAGATGTACAAACATACTAAAATAAAAGCGAAGACTTCGAGTCTTTATTTATCAATATATGGTGTTAAATAAATATGCGTACACACCGTTTTTTGGACCTGGCGAGCCTCCATAGCTTACCCCACTTCGCTGATCTTCAACCTCCGGAAAAACCTGATAATCAACACGGAGACAAGAATTAACTTGGTATAGACGTAAAGGCGATCGAGGCCGAGAAGAAGAAGAAGAAGAAGAAAGATTTTCAAAATCTTCCATCGACTAGTCCGGGCCGAACAAATATGAACATATTACTGCCGGAAAAGACGACGGAGATCAACGGGGGTTTTGATCGCTTACAGTTTTAGAAACAAAAAGTTCCTGAGCATGATCCGATGAAATCTCTATACAGATGAGCAGAAATGATGGCTAGGGTTTGGTTTCAATTTATAGACTAAATTAGTTATATATTTACTTGATTTAATTTCCCAGAAGTTCCCACGATGCTTCCTAACTCTCACACAGCAACATTTTAATCCCAAGAGAACACGAAGCAGGCATGGAAGAAATACGAAGTATCTTGCGTTTGGACGATGCATTTGAAATCCATGGATTTCGATGATATTTTAATTGTTAATATTGAAACAATAAATGAAATATTAAATTTATCTTACTTATTAATTCACACATTTATTACACAAAGTAAAATGATTTCAAATGTTTTCATTATTTAGTGAATTTGAAACTCATTCTAATTAATATGGAACCCTTTATGAACATGGAATGAGTGGATTTGAAGTTTATAGTCCTATTGATATCAACTCACGGGAGATTTAAGGTCCGATTCGAGCAAGTGTCACTAGTATAGATGCATGCTTCGAATTTACCTTGAGCCTGAAATTACGAAGAATACCGTTAGAAGGGGACCGGGAGGGTGTCCCGGCGTAGCCCCTCCGACGCTCAAGCCAGAGACCGAAGATATAAGGGGGAGCTGCTAAGGGTGCTGCTGAAAAATAATTTATTGAATGCCTGAGTTATACACCCGAATCTGATATTTATAGGAGAATACCTGGGCCTATGATGGGTTTGTCTTCCATTTGAGCTAAGGATGTGCCATGGATAATGGGCTCATCTACGGGGTATCACCTATTTTTCTAAAACTATCAAAATAAATTTGAAATCCGTTGATATGAAATATATCAATCCAAATGAAACCTTAAGGTTGTACTCGAGGAGATGAATTTGAAATTCATAAATTTCGATTATAATTTTATTGTTTAGAATGAAACAATATCTCTAATATTAAATTCATTACTTACTTATTTGCACATTAATATTATAATGAATTTCAAATGACATTGTTATTGAGTGAACTTGAAATTCATCATAACTAACATAAAATACTATACATCTTCTCTAAAAAAAATCATATAAAGTACATAACAAATAATATTAACATGATATTTAACATTGAATGCACACAATATCAGTATCATTTGAAAGTAATTACCACAATTATGATTAGTATTTCAAAACTTATTCTCGCCGGTTTCGTCAATTCAAACAAGTTAAATTTGAAATTCATCATTTAGGCATAGTTTGGTACATATGATATGATAAACATGTGATATATAATATAAGGATAAGTTAAGGATAAATAAGAGGTATGATATTATATTTAATGTTTGGTATGATTTTAATAATAGTGATTAAATTAATATATTAGATTGTAATGACAAAATTAACCTTATCATAATAAATTTTATAATTTCAAAGTTGTTGCTTGAGTTCATATTTTTTATATGTTCATGCGTCGATAGTGCTTGCACGATTTATTTATTTTTACCTAATTTTATATATTATATAATATGATAATGGAGCTCTTGATTTTGTGAGTCAAGTCAAATATCAATTTTTAAGGTTAATCGAGTGATACTAATAATTTTATAGAGATTTATAAAAATTATTTATATAATTATCTCAAATTCATTTATATAATTATCATATTATATAATATATAAAAATAAATAAAATATTTATTTGATTTTAATTTATACCTACTAGCATAGATTTATAAAAATCATTTATAAATTGAGGATAATTAAGTCATTTGTAGTGTATTTTATCATTAGACTAAAATTATCACACCTAATAGAAGGGATATGTTATCCTTCTAAAAAATTATTTATCAAGGGCCCATGATATTATCATGGGCTTTTTAAAAAGAAAAACTTGCGTGAGACGGTCTCACGGGTCGTAGTTGTGAGACAGATCTCTTATTTGGGTCATCCATGAAAAAGTATTATTTTTTATGCTAAGAGTATTACTTTTTATTGTGAATATGGGTAAGGTTGACCCGTCTCACAGATTAAGATCCGTGAGACGGTCTCACATGAGACTCACTCTTTTAAAAATGTACCAAACATGGGATAAGGAGGATTATTTATCAATCCCTCCCTTATCCCATGCACCAAACTATGCCTTAGAGTATCTCAAATACATCGATTCGAACACAAATGCATGACTCGATAAAGATTGTATGTTAGAATTTCCTCGATTAGGTTTCATCATGTAGTTTTAAACAAGATTTGGTGAACTTAATTACATTTTTTTTTTCTCTGTAATTCTCATTCATTTTTGTTTCGTGGTCGTCCCCATATCTTGAATCAAATCTTTTAGGAAATATTTTGAACTGTCGGAAGTCAAAATTAGTTTATACAAGGCAATTTCAGAGGAAAGTTCCCGGATGCTTAGGTGCTTGTCGGCAGCTGGTTCAAATCAGCAATATTTGTAGAATCATTAATATATGGCATTAATAAAATATCACACTAATTATATATAATTAATAAATATTAAAGAAAATGACAAAGTTATTTATCTAAATGGACAATAAATTATAAATTTGATCTACATAGAGAGCAAGTCTCTCATGAGATGATCTCATAAGTCTATAATCGTGAGACAGGTTGATCCGATCCATACCTATCATGAATAGTAACACAATTGCTCTGAAAAATAATATTTTTCATTATTTGAGATCGTCTCACATGAGTTTTTGTGCGACGTATATATGTGAATTTACTTACCTTAAAATAATATTAGAAAATGTAGTAATCAAAAAGAGTTTAAATACATGATTGCTAATTAAATAAGCTTTAGTATTAATAATGAGCAGTCAATTTGTCAAAATCCTGTCCCGCCACTCCACATGTCGTGACCACTCTTGATTCCGTCAATGCTTTTCAATTTCGATATCGAACAAGAAATAATTGAAGTCTGGACTTTTTGGGCAGTCATGCTTTCGAAGAAGATAATTCGTATGCCCATATATATATAATAATATTGCTCACGTATGTCGTACGTCGTGATGTGGTTTGAGTACTGCTTGGTTCACTTGTTAAAATAGCAAGAGAGTTTAGCCTGTAAATTATTATCGTTGAAATCTTTGCATTTTGTTCGTAGTTTTTTGTATATCGTAATATGCTTAAATCTAATTTGTAGAAGTTTTGATATACTTCACATCTACCACACAGTTTTGTGAGTATCGATGATGTATCAGTCATCTATTGGATGTAACGAAACACAGAAAAATTACACCTACAATAGATAAGTAAAACCTTACGGTGCTTTCATAAGTGTACACGGTCGTAGGTGTGAAACATATTAAAATTATACGTATGGTTACTTTTTTAAAAGAAGAAAGAATCGTCCCAGGAATTTTCCGCAATTTCCCATCATCCCACACTAAAGTACACCACAAAGAATATCTACATATTTAAAAGTATCCCCGACTGAGATGTTTACAGTAATTTTATATTAAAAAAAGTTATAATTTTAAAAATAAATTTACTATGCATGTTCTAATTTAATATTTTGGCATAATAGGGACAAGGGATTTTTCTTTTTAAAATTTATTTATTATTGGAATGGACGTGCCCCTTCCCGATAATTTGAACCGATTTATTTGAAAATATTTTAAACACCCGAAAGTCCAAATTTTGTTTTTACTTCAATGCAAGTTCAGAGGAAAGTGTCCGAATGCTTCGGTACTTGTCGGCCAGCAGCTGGTTCAAAAATCAAAGGGATTATTTGTATAATAATATTATATGGCTTTAATAAAATATTACACTATAAATAAATTAGATATAATTAATAAATATTGAAATAAAATGATAAATTTATATATATATATATATATATATATATATATATATATATATAAATTAGATATAATTAATAAATATTGAAATAAAATGATAAATTTATATATATATGTAATTTTCGAGACGACCTCTAAGGATATATTATTTCACATTGTTGTCAATTTTTATATGACGATTTACCTTTAAAATTCAACATGTTAGCAGACACACTAATATAATATATATATATATATATATATATATATGTAATTTTCGAGACGACCTCTAAGGATATATTATTTCACGTTGTTGTCAATTTTTATATGACGATTTTGCCTTTAAAATTCAACATGTTAGCGGACATACGAATATGATAGCTCATTCTCTTGGTCTTGGTTTGGTGATTGTTAAGTTTAGCTATTATTAAGGACCAGTGGATTTGTCAAAAGGATGTCCCGCCGTTCCATATGTCGTGACCACTCTTTGATTCCGTCAATGCTTATACTCTCTTTTGACTTATAATTTATAGGCCAATGATTAATATCGAAAACTTATTTTCTAGACATTTAATTTAGTTAATTAATGAACGAAGAACTTAACTAAAAAAGGCTCAATTAATCTTGGATTAATTTCAAATTAAAAGTTGAACATTAATTCTCTATTATTTATCTGTATTTACATAATTCCAGTTATTCCGAAAATAGGTCTTTTGAGATGTTATTATAGATTTATATCATGAAAAATAATATTTTTTTACATAATTTTTTTTCGTAAATGAGGTCGGATAGAAGAAATTTTTACAAAATTAATTCATAAAACAATCTCATTTATATTTTTTGTTATTTTAAATATCTCAAGTTAATTAGATAATGTCAAATTCTCTAATTAAAATATAGAAATTTAATTTTATTGTCTCTATCCTCTGGGAACTGACAAAACCCACTCGATCCATATCTTTGTTGGATATTGAACATGAAAGAATTTAATTTTAGGAGTTATTAATATTATTTGGGACATGCCAATATACTTTCAAAGAAGATACCTCGTATGTCGCATCGAAATAACCAAAATATTTGTTTTTTTATAATATAATAATGCTTTAGCTTATTGCTTAAGTCTTGAGTAAGTGTCGCATCATATGTTCTATATAAACAATTCAATTGGTTTGACAGTTATATTATATTATATAAATAATAAAAAATAAATTTATCATAGTTTAAAATCTAAATAAGATGCATACTATCAAATATAATAATATTTATAATTTTTTATACAAAAACCAAATTTAAATTAACTATAATACTACTAAAAAAATATTTTTAACAAAGTCAAAATCTAAATAAACATATATTTAACTAAAAATAAAATTTAAAATATAAGAAATATTTTTTTAAAAAATAAATATAAGAAAATAATCAAATTCTAAACAAAATTAATAAAATGGCTAATCGATCGGATCGATTAATAACCGTCTCACGACAGGTCAGACTGGTTTTTGGCCGGTTCTGACTGATTTGGCCATAAAAATAATTTTTATGCAAGGTTTTGACTGGACCAGTGATCGGTTCCTAGTCGAACCGGTAGGTTTGTTCAGCTTTTAAAAACAATTGCTATATCCCACGAAAAAATTAAATTAATGGAAGTGTTTAGTTCTTTGATGTTCAGAGACATATACATTTAGACTTGTCAAATCGGATCAGGTCCGTCGGGCCGCTCCGGCCCGCTATAAAAATTGAGCGGGTTGGGTTGATAAAATAGCAGCCCGTTTGGAGGTGGGACAAATGGGCTGAGCTCGTTTGGGTTAGGGGCCAAGATGGGTCGGGCCTAAATGGGGCGGGCTGGCTCGTCAAATTAGGGTAGAATTTTATATTTTTATGTTTTATATAAAAATTAGAACAAGTCTCCTACGCCTCCATTACTCTCTTATCTTATTTTTTTTTCTTATTTTTCTCCTGGGCATCGCCTCCATCACTAACTCTGGTAAAATCTAAATCTCTGTAAATTTTATTCATGAATCTTAAAGGGAAGAAATTTCTGTAAATTTTATTCATGAATCTTAAAATGATTTTTAAGCGTAACAGTTGTTTGTGAACCCAAGAGCAGTTTCATTTGAAGTCCGACGAATTGCAGTGAAATTTTGTTGACCCGGCGGATGTTTGCTAATTATGTGTATTGTTGAACACATAATATTTTCTAAAATTTACAACCGTCTCTTTCCTCGACTTTCTATTCTCTTCAATGTCTCAATCTTCATGTTTGGTTTAAGCACTTTAATTTTTATGGATTATGTTGTATGCTTTCTTAATTTCTCAGTTCAATACTTTTAAGTATTTTATGAAACTGTTTGACTGAAATATATTTTTCTTCTATGTTAACTGCGATACTGTTTAGAATTTTTTTATTAGCAAAAAATAAACGGGTGAGCCTGCCTAACCTGCGGCCCAAGGTGGGTTGGCCATTTAAAGGCCCGCCATTTTGGCGGGCTAGCCCCTTCCCCGCCTAATGGTGGGTTGCGGCGGGCTGACCCGTCCCGCCAACCCGTTTTGACATGTCTATATACATTCTCTTCTTAACATAGCGACAACTTATAATTCATATTATTACATTGTAGTATTTTATTTTATTTGTAGTTTTTTCCTTAATAATTTAAAGAGTTTTCCACGTGAATTTGGTGATCATTTTAATCTTTTAGCTTTTGTATTTCTATCATATCATGCGGCAGGAGAGACCAAAATATGAAGTTATAACTCACTCTTCAGTTCATATTACATTATATTAGTTTCATGATCAATTGTTTTCACATACTAGAAAATATGATCTAAAGATAGATGCTATGTTTAATAATCGAAATACCATTGAAATAGATGATAAATTTCAGCTCTATAAATTTCAAATGTATTTTTGTTGTTTATACTTATTTATATAGTATTTCATGTTAATTAGAATAAATTTCAAGTTCACCCAATAATAATATCATTTGAAATTCATTCTACTTTATATTATTCATGTGCAAAAAAGTAAGGTTGTATCGAAATTCATGGATTTGAAATCTATCAATCCAAACGTGAAGAAGACATCTATCTTCACGTAATTCAGTAACTACAAACACATAGAAGAATGATTAGACTCCGTTATAAAAATACACAAAAACTTTTGTGAGACGTTCTCACGAGTCAATTTTGTTAGACAAATCTCTCACTTGGATTACTCATGAAAAATGATATTTTTTATGCCAAAAATATTACTTATTATTGTAAATATAGATAGTGTAGACTCGTTTAACAGAGAAAGATCCGTGAAATGTAACTATCTAACCTACTATAAAAAATATTGAATATACCCCAACATTTTTAACACCATTAGTTAATCAAAGCATATTTATGTAAGGTATCATTGGGTCCAAAATGCATTGAAAGAAAAATTGTTATATCTTGAGAATATACACACGGATGATAATGGTTCGATATGTTTACAAAGTCATTGTCCAAAGGAAAGCTGGAAAAATGTAGAAGTATGACAAGTCTGTTGGAACCTACAAAATGAACTTGCGGGAGAGAATTGTTGACATACAAACCTCATCTCTGTGTTCAAACCATTTTTTTTGGCTAGCCAACCTTGAAAACCATTCTTGGTTTCACACCTTCACCATTCACATTATCATTTCACACTTCACCAACACCAAATTTTTTCTCGTAAAGAGCCATGCATTTGCATTGATTCAATCCATCCCAAGACAAGCAACAACAAGCAATTAAGTGTTGTTTACCCTAATCATTTAGGTAAATTTTAGTATGCTTTGTGATTGCGGTATTGCACGATCTTCCACATCAGAAAAAATTTTCTATTGTGATTAGAGTTGTGTGAGTTCCACTCAAAAAATGAGATTGAATGTAGTATCCAAGAATTATTATTCTTGAAGTTCTTGATGTCCCCTAAGTTTTTTTAGGGACAGTTCTTGTTATCTCATATTGTTGTAAGAATGATTTGCACCCATTATTGATATAGTGAAGATTTTTTTTGGTGGACTTCGATCTCGTTATTTTTCTTAATTTCAGTTTTCCACGTAGAAATCCTAATGTCGTTTTTCTTAATAATTATTATCAGTGTTGATATCATGAAAATATTTTGATTCAAAATTATAACTAAACAGAAAAGAATCAACGCTTCTGCGGTACGAAAAGTAATTTATTTGGCTATCTTTCCCAACAAAAAGAATGTTTGGTCTCTAGACACATGCATATTCTCTTTTATTTCTTCTGGTTTTGGATTAACAAAGGTTTTTATTTTATATATTAAATTCAGGAGAAAAAATCTGAACTCAACCATTTTCAATTTGTATATATGATTTTTTAATTATTTATGACATTGTAAGAAAATAAAATAAATTTTTTATTTATAATTTGACTATATTACCACTCTAAAACATTAAAAAAAACATACATGATTTAATCTCTTGTATTTAAAACAAATTTTGTATATATGGATTTCAGTGTTCCATGTTACTTATCCTATTTAATATTTTAAAAATTTATGAACAAAATTAAATACATACATTATTTAATCTCTTGTGAATAAAATAAATTTTGTATCTATGGATTTCAATGTTCAATGTTACTTATCCTATTTAATATTTTAAAAATTTATGAACAAAATTAAATACATACATTATTTAATCTCTTGTATTTAATTTGTGTAATTAATTTAATATATCACAACATTAACTTATTTGTAATGTCCGAGATTTAATATCGTATTACATTACGATTATTGATTTGTAATCAAGACGATTATGAATGGGCTAACCGAAACACGAATTGAAAGTGTGCATGTGAGATTGTTGGTGCGAGAGGCGAAGGTCTCGCGCATATGCGCGAAGAGTAGGCGCGCATATGCGCGAGCTGTGCAGAAACCAAGGTGCCAAAGTCGAACCATGCGCGCACATGCGCGACGTAAAGCGCGCACATACGCGATACGTCCAGAGAGTTGGGCGCATATGCGCCGGTTGGATGCGCGCATATGCGCGAGCTGCCGAGAAGTCAAGCAACGAGACCAGTAGGTCTCGCGCATATGCGCCGATGATGTCGCGCATATGCGCGAGACGTGTAATAGGCGGAATGAGCCACTCGTCCTCTTGCATGTACGTGGATGTATATATATATACACACGAATCCTTCATTCTTCAGAAGCAAAGAAACGAAAAGAAAATCGAGAAAATGTTTCTGAAAAAGGGTTGAAAATCACTACGCCTTTTGTGAGAAATCCGTTCATCCGATTTTGAATCCGACTGTGGTACTGTGTTCCTATCGACGTAGGCTACAACTGGACGTAAGTTTTATTACGTTTTGATATGATTTGAAATTATGGTATTGTCAGAATCTGATATGATTCATATATGATGTTCTTGGCATGTTAGACATCGTATAATTGAAACTGGATTGAGGAACAGATACCATATGAAATTGTTATGATTTTAGAGTTGAGTTGATTGAGAATTGATATCAAGATTGAAGTATTATCGAGTATGAGATGTTAGAATTGATATCTGACTGATATGGTATTGCTGGATATATTGAGATTATGATGTTATGCCGTTGAAACAGAATTTGATTGAATTCTGATATATCCAGTATTGATTGAGTGGTATATTGATACCGTACCCTCGATATTGTTATTGTCAGATTGATATTGACAGGTTTTGAGTTCGAGACTTCGACAGAGTCAGAATATCAGAAAGAAAGGTATAAATTAATGTTGTGTCGGGATTGCACAACTCGAGTGAGGTTTGACTCGAGTTTCCCTAAATCACATACTTAGTTTATTACATTGATATTTGTAATTGATGAGATTGATGTTTGTTGTCTATTGATTCATAGCCACTGCATGTATTGACTACTGAGTCGTTTAGTCATTGGCTGATTCGCCTTGTCACCGGCTGATTCGTCTGGTTATTTGCTGATTCGTCTAGTTATTGATTGATTCGTCTAAACTTTGGCTGATTCGCTTAATTACTGGATGATTCGTCTAGTTATTGGCTGATTCGCTTAATTATTGACTGATTCGTCAATTCTGCGGCTGATTCGCCCATACACTGGATATATGAATTATATCGATGCCGTTTAGGTATTGATTCATTCCTATCGACTGAGATTCGGTATAATTATTATTATCCAGACATCGGGATCCCTAGGTTAGAGTTGAGTCGAGTCTGAGACGACGCGTTGTTTGAGTCGAGTCTAAGACGACGCGTCGGTTGAGTTGAGTCTGATACGACATGTTGATTTAAAGTTTATATCATTCATTCTTGTGGAATTGCTACATGTTAATTATAACTGATATATGCTTTTGTATATGTTTCTATATAATTGCATGTTTACATTGTTTATACTGGGATTTATTCTTACCGGAGTTATCCGGTTGTTGTCTTGTTTTGTATGTGTGCATGACAACAGGTGGGGCTGGATCAGGGTCAAGAAAAGGATGAGATAAGACAATTAGCGTGGAGATCCGGACTTAGGAGTAGATCTGTTATATCACCTGAGGTGTCGTGAAGAAACAGTAGTTATTATGATTTATTGTTGTACAGGACTTGTACTTAGATCTGAGTAGTGATCTTGTAAATGAGATAGGACTTATTTCATATGCTGCGTACTCTTGTATTTTAAAAAAAAAAATTCAGACCCTGTTTATTCTAATTGAGTAATTATTCTCAGAAAATGATTAAGAATTGAATTAAGTTTGGGTCCCCACATTATTAATTTTTATTTTTAGGAAACATGACTTAGCGTGCAACAATCGTACTACATACATGCTATATATGGTTTTTTTTTTTTTTTTTCTAATTTTAAAAAGTAAAAACGATCTTTTTGTTAATACAAATTAACATAAATCAAATAACACAATAACGATAGAAAATTTACATATTATTTCAAATATTCGTTATAAAAATTTATTTTACTTTTTTTTGTCTCAAGTATTGATATGCGATTTACAAAATTGGTTTTCGCAGTTCATTCATAATCAATATTTGAAATTATTCGAATTATAACTTTCCCTAGTTATGGAGTTCATTCAATAATAATTAAAGGGGGTTTATTCAAAATCAAACAAGTAGTCACAAATATATTACTAAAAAAATTAAAAAATCTCATGTATTTCCACAAGTACAGTTGGATTTGATTCATTTTGCTTAAATCCAAATTTAATTGTAAATTTCTATTTTTATAAATGATTTTTAATTATTTGTGATATTTTAAATAAAATAAAAGAATTAATAATGAGAAAATAGAAAAAATGTACAATTAAGCTAGTGACAAAAATATGCATACAAGTTACCTATATATGCTACAAATCTAAAACAAGAACAAAAACAAATAATTTCAAAAGTTGGATATTACTTATCCTATGGATCATAGAAAAAAATAATTTCAAAATGTTACTTATCCTATTTAGTTTATTAATATTGAAAATGTATGAACAAAATACATACATATTTTAATTTATGTATGTTAATATATAACAACATTGAATTTATTAATTTTCTATAGGAAACATGACTTAACGTGCGCAAAATATGCGACTTCACGTGCAACACACGTGCACACACTAGGAAACGTGACGTCACGTGCAAAACACGTGCGCATGCAAAATATGCGACGTCACATGCAACACACGTGCGCAAACTAGGAAGCGTGACGTCACATGCAACACACGTGCGCAATGTTATATAGTTATTTATTGTGCTATATGGTCTAACTATTAATGATACCTATAGCTAAAAATCCAATCCAACAAAATAAATTTATATATAACCGTAGCTCATATATATGAACAAACATTCTTGAAGCTGAAAATTATTAGGTTTTCTTCGCAGGTATCGATCGTAACATTGATAAACAAGCCATTCTACTTCAGAAAATTATTCATAAATACCCGAGATCTCATCCCAGCTTGATAGAAAAGCAGTAGCACTAGGGCTCACGTGAAAAGGCCGGCTGCTGCATGGGAGTGGAGGCAGCAGATCATCAAAGGCTGGCGGAGATGCGATGTCCGAGACTGCTGAGGATTGGGTGGATGATGTGAATGCCCCCATGAGAGGTTCAACGTAATCTATATGACGCAGTGGGGCGGCGTTCATGTCACATTCATAGACCCCTTCAGACATCGGTCCAAAAACTTGTTCTTGCACAGCAGATGAAAAAGGTTTCCCAAATTCTGTCCCGTCGAAGTTTGGAAATATGGGATCAGCCATTGGTAAGTCTTGAAGATAATCTTGTAATCTTTCACTAGGGCTGAAGAACTTGTTTCCATCAAGAAGCTCTGTGGATGGATTCTCAAAAGTACTTAGCATGAAGGTGTCATCTTGATGAAGGACTTGGTGGTGATCATTTTGGCGGAAACTTTCGAAGTTGCTTGCCATAGGCCAAGAAAAAAGCTGCTGAGAAATGACTGAATCCAGCGGTGCGGGAATCGAAAAAGATGGTGGAATTGTTGGAAATGGGGCTAGTTTCTCAGTATAGCTCATGGTAGAATCAAATCCCATGTCATCAGCTGGACAAAATCCTTGAAGGATTGGTGGAGATGGGATTAATCGGTTGCAGACTGGATCGATTTCTGAATTCGGGTTTGGATTATTAATGTTCACATTCATCAAGTATAAATTTTCAGAAAAATCGCCGCCACGAGGATTTTCAAGAACAGGTGAGAATGTGGCCGGGGAAACCATATCTGCAGCTTGGAATGTTTGATTCTGTTGAGCAATGAACTTCTTCTTGATGCTTGAATTCCAAAAATTCTTCACTTCATTATCTGTTCTTCCAGGGAGATGCTTCGCTATTTGAGACCACCTACAAAAAAATTTGAACAAAATTTTTAAATAAATTATTTTCCTATTTTATATGATCAAATTAAATGACAAAACCTGTTTCCTAGGGTTCTGTGGAGCTCAATGACTATAGCTGCTTCACGGCGAGTGAAACTTCCTCTCTTCAAATCAGGCCTCAGATAATTAATCCACCTCAATCTGCAACTCTTACCACATCTTTGGAGCCCTTGTTTCACCAAAATTAATGAAATTAAATAGATGTAACATTTATATTTACATCTATATATATATATATATACACGCACGCACGCACTAGATCAAGGGATGCCTACGATCTAGCGTTTTTAAAGGTTTTTCCTTCATTTAATCACGAGGAAAATGAGTCGCAAAATCGAATCACGCATTATATTATACACACATTTGTGTTTTGTCAGTGCGTGTATATATATAAATACCAGCAAATTCGGGAACTGAACGCCAACAGACATGGCCATGGGTGGTGATGTAGTTGATGAGTTTTTCGTCTTCTTCAGGTGACCAAAGACCTCTTTTCACCATCTGTTTATTGCAGCAAGAATGTTGCGCCATCGCCGATCTTTGCTACTTAATTAATTTACAAGAAATGGAAAACTCAGATATCAAAAATCTATATAAAAACACACATATATGATCAGATCAGAGAAAAACGTGAAGATCTATATCAAGAAAAGAAAAGTTCTTGATTGAATTGATTAGCAGTATTCGAAAAATAACATGTCTGTGAGGAGTTCTTACAAAGAAGAAAGCAATTGAGAGAAGAAGAACCCTGAGGCAGCGTTTTTATAGTCACGAAAATGGACTGTCACGGGTCAGCCATGCAGTCAAATTCAAGGTTGGAGCCAAAATGTGTGTGGATCAATGAGATCACTCATATTCTTAAAATATGAAAAAATATGAAAATTAATTTTAGCTAAATAAAATTATACTTTTGTATAATCTATAAAATTCATAAATCTATGTAAACAAAGCTTTAAGATTGGCTTTTTTTTTTAAGAAAAAGAAAATTTTGGTTTAAGTTTCTCACATACATGCAATAAGATGATGAAAATTCTTAATTAATGCTCCAGCTAGATTTCGACTCGACTTGCTTTTTATGTACGACGACCAACACAAAATATATAGTACTACATCCGTCCCAAATATAAATATTATACATATATTTTTTTTTATCTGAGTCACATTTTTTATACATATTATTATTTTATCTTTTTTTAATCAATATCATTATCATTAAATACATTAATGAATTTCAAAATTTTGTATGTTATTGAAAAATCTATTAAATAAGGGTAAAATGAAAATTTTCTTTGCAAAAATTACTTTTCTAATGATTTTCTTAATGAGGCAAAATACCCCATGAGTAAATTGGAGCAATATATATTTTTTCTCTTCAAATTGAAAGATATTGAATTTGGTATAATTCTTCTAAATAATATTGTATAAACTTATTAATATTTTATAAATTTCAAATATTTTAAATTTGAAAAAATATTACTTTTTATGAAAAGAGTATTACTTTTTATTGTGAATATCGGTAGGGTTGGCCCGTCTCACAGATAAAGATTCTTGAGACCGTCTTACAAGAGACCTACTCAAGTATTTTATACTAGGATCCAATCATGAAATATTTTATTTGTGTATATAATATCTAAGTTTACATTCTCAATCAATGAGCGGTTGAATAACAAGGATACTAGTGTATCGGTCACATGTTGCCTAATTGTACAATTTTTTATAATTAATTCGATTTATATTAAAATCGATGTTATTATATATCTTATATATGATATTTTGGTGTCTTTATGGTTTTTTGTTTAAAAATTTAATGTGATAAAATATTTAATATCTAAAATTTAACTAATCAAAAGTTAAATTTCTCTCTTAAAAACACACGCTTAATGTGATTTAGGTCGACTATTTTTTTCATACTTAATTTTACCTGAATCAAAGCTTTTTTCGTGCTTACTTTGTGCTTAATTCATGCTTTTTCGTGCGTTTTAGAAAAATTCGATCAAGTTCAATAAAGACATTGAGTTACAGTTTTGCATCATTAATCATTAATTACAACCTAAGATAACATTTATTAAATTTATATATTGGATAAACAATTCTTCCACATGGATCACAGGGTTGCAATAATATTGAATAATTGCTTGTTTATTATAATTGAGGATTTTAATGGATGGGTATTCCTATGTATTTTTTCAAGTGTATAACCGTAATATATACAATCTTCTGTATGCAGGGACGAATCAACTCAAATAATTTAAATCCTACAGCAGTTCAAGCGTTACGTTACGATTGCTTTATCCAAAAGAGACAATTAGTACACCCCAACATAAAATATTCATAAGGTAAATTTTGGATAGTTTGTTGCATATATAGACATGTGTATTTGAATGTCTGTCAAAAGAGATGATTACCTCATATTAAAAAGTTATATTTTGGAACAAAATATAATTAACTTATTAAATATATAATTATAAACTTATTCGTTTATATTATTATTTATATATCTAAAATAAATCTAAACGAATGTGTTTAAGAATATACTTATTAATTTTTTTTGCGTGAAAATAGATATTTGAAAAATTATTCCATTTGAGACCAAGTCTAGAAAAGGGCCAAAAATCTGGAAATTTTTTGCAACTTTTAGTACTAATCCGGGAATCCCAACACATTTGAGACCGAACAGGAAACAGGTCAAACATATGTGATTGAAGAACGAGCTCTAAACCAGAATTTTGCAACAAATTTTCTGCTTCTTCCAGGCTGGATTAGCTTCAAATTTTGACATTTTTCGCCATTTGGATAAGCAGCGAAACAGCATCCTGTACTTCCTCCAAACTGCAGAAGAACTAGCAATAACATCGGACTCGGCTAACATAATCCCAGTTTCATCCATACTTGCAATAATATTCATGTCATCTACGAATTCTTGTTGCTGCATCCCATAACCATAAACTACACATCCGATATCTGAATCGTCTAGTATCCTGCCAAGATCCATATCAGAATATGGGTCAGCCCACAAGGGTGAATCAACCATGTAGCCCAGATCATCTGTACCGAACCAGCCATTATATACTGATGTATCTACACCTGCATTGAGATTTCCGGGATGATCGAGCAGTGGATTCAGAAATTTTCCGTCGATGGAAGAACCGATCATTGTACTAGTTCCAGTATCAGGATTTGCATCGCGATGGCCAGGAGTGCCAGAACTCGACGGCTTGAAAGAGGCTTTTATGGCGGCCATGTGCTGTTGAAGAGAATTCAGATCATCAAAAGGGGTGACATTTTCCCAGTGTTCAAGAGCATATGACAATAACTTGTCAGCATAAACCTGTAATAAAAAAGTTAAAAACTGGTTTAGTTCTACAAATCAAACCAAAACAGGGCTTTGTTTCGGATTTTCTTCATAAAATTTGCTTGGCTTTGGGCAGATATTATATTAGCAATGCTCGTTTTCCTAATAAATTAAAAGGAAGAAAACAAAACGAAGAAAGAAAGAGAATTTAGAATATTCTTTGAAGTATACCTTCTTGTTTTCAGACAACATATTCGCAGCAGCATACTGGCCTTCTGAACACAGTCCTTGCAACTTCCCGCAAATGTCAAAAACTACGGAGGAATTTTCGTGGGAATTTATGTAACAGTACATCCTGTCACTCTGGCATTTCTTAGCATGGCTCACAGTGGCTTCCCACTTCTTTCCCTTCAGACCAACAGTCTACATATAAACCAATAAAGGAAAATGCATCCATTAGCAATTTTTAAAGTTAAAAGAATAAGAAGGAAAAAAGCAGAGAAAAGGTAAGTAAAAAGAATGTTACATTTTGCAGTTCTTGATGATTTATCAGGAGCTGGATCAGAAATTTCCCGACGGTATCGATTCCTTTGGTTTTCAGGCGCTCATGTATCTTACCACGTCTTTGTATGTTTTTCAGTTCCCAAATCTTAGACTCCAGATTTGGGAACTCAATTTTCTTGGAATCTAAAGATCAGATGTAACAAATCAAGTGATAGTAAAGAGAAAGAAACCGACGATTTGTTCAGATTAAGGTGGGATGACAGTTCAAAAGACGAAACTTACATTTTCTGCGATAACTCTCGACTTCAAAAGATTCAGTCTTGGCTTCTTTCACAATGATCCCATCAAATTTTTCAGCAACTCTTGCCCCTAATCGGAACACCGGTGGCTTCACATCGGTCGCATGATGTCTGAACTTGACATTCCTCAAAACACCTCTGCCACCTTCTAGTTTGCACACATTTCCTACAAGAAGAGGCAACTTCCCTTCCACTCTCACAATTTTTTCTTCGAATTCTCCTGCTGTCGGATCATCGGCTCCATTTTCGAGTGCAACTATTTCAACACTTGAAGATGCTATGGGTCCAGCATCGACTATGGCCCGAGTGCTGCTATCAAGTAGAATCAGTTCAATAAAAGTGGAGTCCATTCCTTTTATTTCTTCACCTGTGGAGATCGGCTGACAAATCTTGTTCAAGAACAGGAGCTCCATGTTTTTCGGATTGGGTACTGGAATCGGATCCTGAAGCATCCTGTGGATTGAATGGAGGCCATTTCATTATTTTAACCACAATTTGTATTGTTCCATATATAATTTCTTACCTCATGGCTTGTGTTAAAATCCCAGTCTCAAATTGTTTCCATCGATTTTCGAGCTCAATCCTTTCCAATCTCAATGTTTCTTGCATCCTTGTTTCTCTCAACTTCCATTGTTCTTCTATACTTGCCCTTTCCAATTTGATCTTTTCCTCCACCTGGTTGCAGAAGTTTTTAATTTTGCTGAGGTACACTATGAATATAAAATTGAAACGAATATTGTATTCCGAATTCAATTAAGATATTATTTCGATTTTGCACTTCTAGACAAATTTAATATATTTGTTTTCCGAGATATATTGAATCCTATTATTATGAATTATTTAATTAATTTGGAAACTTATCTATAAGATATAAGGTATTTGCTTTGTATTAGAGTTTGATTCCTATTAAACTCTAGTTTCCTTGTTTATAGGTGGGGAAGTATCTATGAAGATTTAGGTCAGAAAGGGACTATAGAAAAGTGGGTCAATGATCAAATAAAAGGTAGACGAGTAGCAGGAAAGTACTTGGACGGCTACATGAGCTTTGCTGAAGCATTTTCAGTTCTTGAAGATTGGCACAAGGAGCAAGGGTGGTCCGTCTACCTTGTGACTGTGTTGTTGATCGGTGTTGTCAACACTCAAGGACAACACTGTCGCAGAGTGTTGATCGAAAAGTGGACTTCGTTTGGTTTTATGCAACACGCTTTTTGTTTCATGCATCTAGTATTTACTTTGAGTGTTTGATGCATGTTAATTCCTTGGAGTGTCAAGGAATTTAGTTTTGTTTGGGTGTAAACAATTTACATAATTTTTCTAGTGAAATTTTTGCCATGAGGCATCGCACAAGTCTTTGTACTTGTGCAAAATTTAATCCAAGTGTTTATTTAGTAAAGTTATATTTGTGTTAAATAATAAATTTTCGCTGCCGCGTTGTGTACAGTGTTGACAACATCTGACACAACACAGAATTCTGATAAACTAGTTTTAATATATTTACTCTCTACACGTTTATGCGCAACAATCCTTTCAAAAATATTATTGCTCATTATGTTGATGATATCTATCTATAATATGTCACGCTTCGAGACCGGGGGTAGTCGATATCGGTTACACAATTGAAAACAAAAAGTCTCATAGTATACAGTATAAACCAAAAACTAGTTTATTTCTTATCATCAATCATAAAATTATCTTTACAACACAAATTTTAAAAACGATAAAAATATGCAAAAACGTTTACAGCTTATTAAGCGAAAACTAAAATAAACTTCTTGATTCACTTAATATCATCCCCAAATCTGTCTTGTTCATCTTCCTCGATTTCCTCTTCTGGCTTATCTGGGGAGGTTAGAGTAAGGGGTGAGTGATATCGTCGTCACTCATTAAGTGGGGGTCATTCGAGCACATACATAACAAATACACATAAATTTCGAAAACCACATATCATATCATGCAAAACATGATTTTCACAACATGTCATCATCATAACCATAAGCATAATTTTGGCCAAGGCACTGAGATTCTCCATTCTTCACGATTTAATGATATCAGTCTCTAATTTTTACTTCTCTAAAGGGACGACGCCGTATAACGGTGACAATCCCACCGTTTAAGGGCCATAAACATATTATGCATATTGAGATTCACATCCATATCCAGTTGAATCATCACAGTGCTCAAAACATACATAATGGTATCAAGAAGTGGTAGAAGAAGAATTGCCCTTAATCGGAACACCAGTGGCTTCACATCGATCGTGTGCTGTTTGAACTTAAAACTAGTTCATAATCGGCTGGACTGGTTCTTGATCGAGTTTGACCACTAAAATGGTTTTTAAAAGTGTTTCAGACAGGAATTGTGACCGGTTTTCGGTCAAACAAGTCAAACAAACCAGTCCAGGTTATGTCTGGTAGTCTAATAAAAATATAAATTAATAATAATTCAATAAATAAAATATAATCATTTTTCTTTTTGATAGAATCAAACCAAAAAATATAATTATTTATATTAGAGACGAATGTACGAGTGTTAGTTTTGATATTAGAAAAAAGTTGCACCAAAATTTAGTTAGGTATCTCCCTTAATTAATTGTATATATATAAATACTAATATTTCTTTAATTATTAATTAAATAAAAATCTAAAACCTTAAAAAAACATTGTTAATGATAAGTCGGGTATCTGAACCCGATCGGATACTAATTTTAGTACCCCAAAAATAACCGAGTTCGGATTTGTTCCCTAACCCGACGTTTTTGAAAAATACCGCTCGATCAAGTGGTTCAAGTACCCATTGTTGGATCGCGGTTTATGGGCTTTCCCCAACACCCATTACTAGAACCCGAAGGTCCACCCCCCCGCTCAAGCTTTCTTGCAAAATGAGGCTAGGTCATAGAATGGCCCAAATCTAAGTGGGCTATCGCAATATGTCGAACGAGTCGACCCGTAAAGTGTGGGTCTTCTCTGGGCTATTTGGATCTTGATCCGATTGAATGCAAAAAATCTACCGGAATAATTCGATCGTCGAGTATACAACTCTCCTCAAAACTTATGATGATGTGCTCTAAAATATAAAATTAATTATCATAATAAGTAGATATGCTAAAAAAACTACATGGTTTTAATAGAAAACCAAAACCAATACATAGAGCTGTCAAAATAAGGTCGAACCTGGGGCCGGCATCCCCTCGCCTCAGGTAGTGGCAGAGCCACATGCATGTATAACCGGGTAGATCAATTCAAAATATTAAAGTATTCTTTAAGAATTTAAAATTACAGAGCCATATTTCTGGCTCCACCACTTGCCGCAGTTCATGGGGATAGGGTCGAAACTCGAAGGTAAATGTTTAGGGATCAAAAGTATTTTTGCTCGTAAAGTATACGTGCCAAAATTATATTTTTCCCTTTTTTTTTATAGATATCTAATTCTAGTTATTTGATATGCATGAAATACACGTACTCACCATATTATAGATCCACTGTTCATCCCCCATAGCTAGCTAATTGATTCCCTGATAGATTTTTACCAGCATGCCTCATACATCCTCCGCCCCTCTCCAGAAAAAACCTCAAAATGCAGAAAACGAAAGATCTAAACAGACAACAGATTGAGATTGAGATCAAGATCAAGCCGACGACAAATTCAAGAACTTAATATCACCATGGTTTTAATAGAAAACCAAAACCATAGAGCTGTCGAAATAGGGTCGAACCTGGGGGCCTCCTCTCGCCGCAGGTAGTGGCAGAACCACATGCGTGTATACTCGGGTAGATCAATTCAAAATATTAAAGAACTCTAAAGTTTACAATTCTAGTTCGGACAGAGTCATATTTTTGGCTCCGCCACTTGCCGCAGGTCTAAGGGGATAGGGCCGAAAGTAGAATGTTTAGGGATCGAAAGTATTTAAGCTCGTAAAGTATACGTGCTAAAATTATATTTTTCCCTTTTTTTATATAGATATCCAATTCTAGTTATTTGATATGCATGAAAAACACGTACTCACCATATTATAGATCCACTGATCATCCCCCATAGCTAGCTAATTAATTCCCTGATAGATTTTTACCAGCATGCCTCAGTCATCCTCCACCCCTCTCCAGAAAACCTCGATAAATGCAGAAAACGAAAGATCTAAACAGACAACAGATCGAGATTGAGATCGAGATCAAGTCGAAGACAAATTCAAGAACTTAATATCACCATGGATAGACGACGGAGGCAAAGGTGGGGAAGATTTTAAAAAGTATATATATTATACAGACAACAGATCGAGATCAAGTCGAAGACATATTCAAGAACTTAATATCACCATGGACAGACGGAGGCAAGGGTGGGGAAGATTTTAAAAAGTATATATATATATTATACGTATAGTTTTTTGTGGGAAAAAAATTAGATTTAGATATGATATATATATATATATATATATATATATATATATATATATATATATATATATATATATATATATATATATATATATATATATATATATATATATATATATTATGGAGGTATTTTTGCCAAGAAGTTCGTGTGATGTTTCCACATTCACACAACGCACACAAAGACAAATTCAGACGACATAGATATACAGAAGGTAATAAGTATTAATTTTCTCTTTTTAAGGATTTGACGGATGATTAACAAATAGTTTCGTAGTAAAAATTCTTATGAGATCGTCAAATGTAATTTTGTGAGACGATTTTCGATCCGACTAATAAAATAAATTTTTTTTTGTGTTGTTTTTGTTCTTCTCATTCTATATATATGTCAATACTCTGTTTTCACGTAATTTAAGATACAAATAATAATAATTTATGAACATATCTGATTATGCAATAATGAATTTAATTTTTTGTAAAAAAAAATTATATATAATCATAATTAATGTTAGAATATAATAGTAGAAACTGGTTTTTTTTTTTAAAAAAAAAATATTTCTTAAACTTGTCTTCTTGTTCACAAAACACACGGTTTCTATTTTCTAAATATTGACAAAATTTATCAAAAAAAAAAAAAGCTCATATGAGATCGTCTCACTTACGGATCAATTTTATCTGACCTATGAAAAATATTATATTTTCGTAAAAAAATATTACACTTCACTATAGATATAGACCAGTTCGACAAATCACGAATATATATCCATGAGATCGTCTCACATAAGATCTAACTAATAAATTTAAAAACTGAATCGGTAATTAATATACATACGTAGTATTAAGTATAAGAAGACACTGTTTGAAACTGAAATTATTTTATTGATTGAGCTTTGTTTATAGTTATGCATCAAAAGATAGATTTCTAGATATATTTGAATTTAATTATTTAGCGAATTTTCCTTTCGTTTTTGAATTATATTATTTCAATGTTAACGTCAAATTTCGTCTATATTTCTCGACTTTATGACAAGGGAAGTTTCCTACATTATATATTGTTCCATTTAAAGTAAAAAAAAAAATTATATATGTGTGGAAAATGGAAATTACTCTAGAAATCACCAGGATTCTTCATTTTTTGGCTGAAATTTTAATGAGCGATCCAATTTTATGACCTTTCAATTTGTCAAAGAGCCCCACTCTTGATTAGATAGAATCTACTCGTTTAAAATAAGGCAAAAACTTGTGTGAGACGGTCTCACGGGTCGTATTTGTGAGACGGATCTCTTATTTGGGTTACCTATACAAAAGTATTACTTTTTATGCTAAGAGTATTACTTTTTATTGTGAATATGGGTAGGGTTGACCCGTCTCACGGATTAAGATCCGTGAGACGGTCTCACATGAGACTCACTCTTAAAATAAAAGATCAAGGCAAAAACTTGTGTGAGACGGTCTCACGGGTCGTATTTGTGAGACGAATATCTTATTTGGGTCATCCATGAAAAAATATTATTTTTTATGCTAAAAGTATTATTTTTATTGTGAATATGGGTAGGGTTGACCCGTCTCACAAAATAAGATCCGTGAGACGGTCTCACATGAGACTCACTCAAAGATCAATCGCATACCCTACCTACTTGAAAATCTCGATATTTGTAAAACTCCTGGGAAAAAATGATTTGTTAACTCACATATTTTCAAGTTTTGAGTACACACACTCTTATTCTGATATGTTTTCAGGATACATGTTCTCAAAATTTGAAAAACGAGAGAAGTTAATAAATCTTTTTTTTTCACGGGAGGTTACCAGCAAGGCAAAATTTTGTGTGAGACGGTCTCACGTGTCGTATTTTGTGAGACAGATATCTTATTTGGGTCATCTATGAAAAAATATTACTTTTTATGCTGAGAGTATTAATTTTTATTGTGAATATCGGTAAGGTTGACTCGTCTCACAGATAAAGATTCGTGAGACAGTCTCACAAGAGACATACTCATCCAGCAAAATCCTGATTTAATAAGATAATGCATGCAATTACCCTTAAAATAAATTTTTGTTCAAGAGATAATATTGAAGTACAATTTAATTAATTTAGCAAGATTTTATATTTTTGTTGACAATTAATTAGTTAATAGCATTGTTATATATTTTATATATGAATTTTATAAATAAATAATGGAGTGTGATTAATAAGAATTGGAATGTAATTAACATCACTTGTAGTTGATGGTTGAAGAAGAATTGATATTTGACAAGGCCCTTGATAATAGAACAAAAAATTCAGGATGTTTTTTTTAATTCCACAGTCAATTGTTTTTTATTAATCGAAACTATTTTATAAGACGAAAGTACAAATGAAAAATTTTATTTTAAGAATAAATATTACTCGTCATGACCCAATATTCACTAATTTTCTGTCCAAACCAAATCCAATTAACACGAAAAAGATGAATCATCGCCCATGAAGGATATTCGAGTTAGTAGAAAATGTGAAAGTTTGATCAATAATAGAAGTTTGATTCTACTTACCAACACTTTATTTGGTGACTCTATTATACATGATTTGCTTAGCACTGTTTACTTATTTAGCATGATTTGCAGACTACTTACGTTAAATTTCCTCCAATGAGGGGAGCTCCTTGTGCGCGGCGTAGCATAAGATCTAGCTGTTGTTGGTCGGCTGAGTCACCATGATTTACCTCCTCTCACAATCCTGTCGGGCCGGGGTGAGGGGCACTTAAGGTGAGCGATTTCATTTTTGGAGCAATAAAAAGAAGAGCAATAGTTCTTATTTACATATTCCGAAATAAAATGGATATCTAACTAATTAAGGAAGAACTGATAGAGCCGACGAGAATATCTTTGCTGGATTTCACATTAATTTCTCAATCTTTATATTTGACTAGAAAGAATTTAATTTTGGAGTTCTAAGAGTTTGGGGCAGATGATAATTACGTTATTGTCAATCATAATCAATCCTACTTTCCAAGAAGATACCTCGGAATTCCGACATCGCCCTTTACAATATTGAGTCGGTTACAAAAAGCTAGGCTACTAATTCGCATTTAGTAGCCAACCAATGTAAGGAAGAGCAACCATTTTTGAAATACAAAAATACTTGTAAGACTGTATCATGAGTCAATTTTTTACAGGACGCGTCTTTTATGAGTAGGTCTCTTGTGAGAATGATTCACGAATCTTTATATGTGAGACGGTCAATCCTACCGATATTCATAGTAAAAAGTAATACTCTTAGCATAAAAATTTATATTTTTTCATGGATGATCCAAATAAGAGATCTGTCTCACAAAATACGACTTGTGAAATCATGTCAAACAAGTTTTTGTCATCTTTTATTTGTGTCATTCATAAAAAAAAATTACTTTTTATGTCAAAAGTATTACTTTTTATTATAAATGTAGGCATGTTAACCCGTCTCATGAATAAAGATTCGTGAGACCGTCTAACAAGATACCTACTCAACCAATCATGTAAATAAATTAGTTGATTTTGTGTCACAAAGCAAATAGAACCATCCTAGCTAGGGTAATTTCTAATCATGATTTCTATAAGATTCAAAAACTTTTCATATCTCCCCCATATATGATTTTCATGAAACCATAAGGATATTTTCAGTACATTTGGTGGTTTTTTACTTTGTTTTATGTAGGGCTGTCAAAATCAGACACAACCGACCAACTCGACACGGTTCAACTCGAAAAAAATCATGTTGGGTTTGGGGTTTTCGGGTTCGGGTAAGATCGGATTGGACCCGATAGCTGACCCAAAAAATGATCGAGCGAGGTTGTGTTCGGGTTGACCCGAGTAGACCTGAAAATTTTAATTTTTAAAAAAATATAATTAATAACTATTGTTACATTTTTATATAATATATGTCTGAAAAAAATTTATTTTATATTTATATTATAAATTTTTATAATTTAATATTTATTTCGAACATTTTTTATTCTTTAAATAATTGTTTATTTGATTTAGTAAATATATTTTATTTTTCTACAATTAAACTTCAAATTTTAAATTATATATACGAGGGAGATTTTGTTATCATGTGATTAAATTAAATTATTAATTTTTTTTGAATTTTATTTAATTTTTATACAAAAAATTTAAGAAAAATTCAAAATCGGGTTGATTCGGGTTCGGGTTGAGAGTTTTCGGATTGTGTTGGGTTCGGGTTGGGCAATTTTTGAATAATACTATTGCTAAACCGATCCAACCCACCCGAATTGACATATTTAGTTTTATGACGAATTTTTTTCATAAAAATGATATGTTTCATGAATTCAATTCTTTTGAAGCTCTAAAGATCCATTATGTTAAAAAATAGTATAACATATATTTAATTGCGGCTTAAATGTACATTTATTTAATATTTATATCACTTCTTTCATATATTAACTAATTATAACATAGTTAACATACTAGAAAAAATAGTCTAAATTTTATGTCATAATAGAAACCAACAATAAAACTTATGAATTGTTACCGAAAATCGATCGAACATTTTAAAAATAATTATTTTTGCAATTTCGTTGGCAACCTCTATAATAGCCTTTGCTCTTACCAAGCTTGAGGTGGGGACTCTACAATTTATTTATTTTATTTAAATTCTTCGTGTAAAGATCGAAGACAATAGTTTAGAGATAATAAATTAATTGTTAAGCAAATTATGTCAATTAATAATGGTAAGCTTAAGTTGTGTTAACATCTCAAATCAATATTCCAATCAGATTGAGTAATTTGAGCTACTAGAAACGTATTCTAAGTACGAAAACTGCTAAGATTACTTAACGAGTAAGGTATTAAAAAGGAAACAGCTCAATTTTCTTCAGCTCACTTATCGGAACAGATTATAGTTTTATCAGAACAAGTAAATACTAGTAAATAACGATGCAATAAGTTGTTTATGGAAGTTCGAAAGCTAACTAACAGTGTAGGTCGATCATCGTACTTATAGTCTTGTTTAGTTCGGTTTAATAATTTACATTAATATGAGCTTGCGTTATATCAATTTAGTTTGTGATCACGAAAACTTAGATATAAATTTTGTCTTACAGTTCGAAATTTGAGGCCAATGTTCAAAGTTTGAATCCCGCAAACGCCCTTTCCGCTTGAGCATGTATGCCGTCTTTTGCAACTTTACTTGCTGGAACAATAACATAATATTACATACTTAGGAGTCGACAAATTACAGATTTAATCCATTCCCACAACTTATATTGTACATCAAATTTGAACCAAATCCATTTTCATATTTCTTTGGACATCAACATTATCTACACACACTCTATTTTATATATTACTTCAATAATAAATAATAATAATAATTATCTTTAATCAAATTAAGGGCACTTGGTCTTGTTGTGATGGGTAGTCATGTCAGTGTAACAAGTCCCACACATCTCCCTATTGCCAAAAGTCCCCGGGGGCACGCAGTTGCACCTCGCACAACATGTTCCACAAGCCCTTGTGCACAAATTTGGCCTCGAGTTAAGGCTACATCTTGTTTTGCATAGCTCGTCACAATGGATCGTGGTAGGACTCGGAGCAGGAGCAGGAGTTGGCTCGAGAGGAGGAGGAACAATGACGTCCTTGAAATAGCTCGGGAGGTCTATTATATTTTTAAAAAAAAAATTTATGATGATTGATGTGAGTTTGAGAAATTATTTTTCCGGACAGTAATGTATAATTGAAGCCATTAATTATATCTATTTTAAAAAAGTTCACACAATAAAAAACATTTCTAAGTACAACAATTTACCTGTTTTATACAGCAGTCTCCTCTCTCCTTTGCTTAGCATCTTCTGAGAAATAAATAAATAAATATTAAATGATGAAAATAGAAGTCGATTAATTTTTCGACCTGGGAAAATTAAACTTTATGAAAAGATTTATAGCGATGAAATATTAAGACGTGACCTGGATCATAGGGCTTGTTTCTTGATGCAACTTGAAAGCAGAGGATACCTGTGAGGATAAAATTTAATTTTTTAAAAAATAAAATAAAATAATTGTTTTTTTAAAAAAATAAATAAATAAAAGGGTTTAAAAATTTTGCCTTAGAAAGGCAGAAAAGAGAAAGTAGAGCAAGAACCACTTGTGTAGCCATATTGTGAGCTTCAAGTATGAAGAATTTTGGTTCTGCTTCTGTATTTATAGGTGGGACTAAATTAATTAACAGGTTCTGCTTATTCTATTCAGACACTATTTGGTTAAATAGTTTATAAAATATTTCACAAATAAAAAAATCTTATAATTTTTAAAAAGAACCTAATAATATTTTATGTAAAAAAAATTTTTTAATAATATTTCAAATCGTGTTATTCGGTTGTAAAAGTTTTCTGGCAAATACTTATGTGAGACGGTCTCACGAGTCGTATTTTGTGAGACTAATCTCTTATTTGGGTCATCAATGAAAAAATATTACTTTTTATGCTAAGTGTGCTACTTTTTATTGTGAATATCGGTAGAGTTGACTCGTCTCACAGATAAATATTCGTGAAACCGTCTCACAAGAGACCTACTCAAGTTTTATTCTAAATATTTTCAATATTTTTTTCTTTATGTCGATATTAGAATTTTGATTTCAAAAAACTACGATCTGAACGAGTGTTTGAGTTGATAAAATAGACGGATATTTTATAAATGATTATAAATTTGATTCTATTCAATATTTTTCAGACCAACATGTTACATAAAATTTCCTCCATTAGTTACCTACATTAAATTCCATCCTCAACCAATTTTCTCTCTTTATTTAATTATTTGTATGTACATCCATCCGTAGCCAAATGTATACAGAGATCTGGTTGGAGTTGGTGGTGACAAAAATATGAAATTTCAGAAAATTTAGTCGTGGCCAGCTGTGAATTGAATGGAATAATAATTAAATATTTTATGTAAAAAAATTATTAAAACTATAAAAAAAATCTCACTTCGAATAAATAATTAGGTTGTCGGTGTAAAATTATCGAGATTAATTTTTATATACTAAAATATGAATAAATTGCTAACTTTTTATGGGATATGAACTCAAACCTTTGGCTACAATTGTAGAACCCGTAAATTGGACTGTGTATAAGCCATGCATAATTTCTAGTAATTTAATTGCATGAGTATTTAATTCTTTTCTTTAAATTTATTTATATTACGCATTATCTTTTCAGTTAAATCAGTGAGGCCGGACCGGAGATGGAGTATTGAGATAAGATAATAAAGACTTATTTAAGAAGTGGAAATTTAGCATGTTGATTTCATTAAATTATGTTTAATTATTTTTATGCATAATTCATGCAGGGTAGAATTTATTTCATACATTTTAAAAGTTCGAGCATTAGGATTTTTTAAGTTGCATTTCACGTTCGAACGAGGATCGGAGACCGGGGAATTTTCAGGAAAATTATTTTAGTTCACGATTAATTTTTATAAATTAATTTAGAGCATTTTAAGTGTATTTTTCTAAAATAGGATTTTATTTGGGTATTTTTACCCGCGAGACTGTATTTTCAACGGTACGCAAATTTTATCGAATCGGAGGATTTTTTAATAGTTCGGCTAATATTTTCAAAATCTTTTCAACTCGAAATATTTTACGGGAGTGTGTTTGGATTAAATGGACCCAATTTTAGGTCTATTGGGCCTAATTCTCTTTTAATCTTTTAATTATCAAAATAAGGCCCATTAGTGGATTGTTAGCTATTTATATATTGGCTAATTATCATCTTAACCTAAACCTAATGATCTCCCACAGCCGACACCCACTCCTATCAGCAACCTTCACGTGAATTTCCGCAACAAAACATTCGGTGAACCATTTCTCCCTCAAGCAAGGAACACCTCCCTTCGGCCGTGTCCCTCGATCGATTGTCCAAGATCCTTTTCATCAAGGCATTCTTTATTCCATTTGTTTTTCTGCATCACACACGTGATAGACACTGATGTTGGTATTCATGCATAAGTAGTTTCGATCTAAGCCATTCCATGAAAGATCTTTTCGGTTTCATGAGGATCTCGGTTTCTATGAATGTCACTCACGTTTTCTGTATATTGGTGCAAAGGGCTACGGTTATTAAGTGTCTAGAGGCTGCTGGTAGGGTCAAGTTGCTGTCATGAGGAGTAGGAAGGTTATTTATTGCATACGGGTGTAGAGCCGTGAGGGGAGTCATGTGAGAATTGGTTTCGGTAAGGGGTTTGGAGTGATGTCTCGGTTTTTTGGTGGTTAGATGCGTGCATGGGGCTGAGAGCTTATTTCAGTTAGGTGGTTTGGAGTCTGGTCTAAGTCCTAGGTGGGCTGGTTTATGGCTGGAACGAAGAGGGTAGCTTGAGGTGTGAGTTTTAAGAGATAGGTGCACATGAGGTGGCTAGATAGGAATGGACCGAGTGGTTGCTCATATTCTGGAAATTTCAGCCGTGAGTGGGAGTGTCTAATGACATTGATTTAGGACCATTAAAGTGTTTTAAGATATGATAAAAGGTTGAGAAAAATTTGGCAGAGTTTCGAGTCGATTCGGGTTAGAAACGGGACCCTGGTCCAAGTTTTAAAACGGATCGATTAATTTTGGTTTTTGGGCTCGAGTTTACGACTAGGAATACTTATAAAAATGTTTTGGGAGATTTTAAGGAGTTTGGTAAGCTTCGGATCAATTTTAGAGGTCCAGGGGTAAAATGGTAATTTTTGGGTTTCCACGGGCAAAATGGTCATTTTGCACCCGGGGTGAGATTTTTGTCCTAGCAGTGCCCTGAGCACGAATCATAATATTTTTAAATGTTCATGCATCACGTTTATGATTTTTATGCTATTTTAATAATTATGGTGCATGCTTAATTTAAAGGAATTAAGTGAGGAAGTGAAGAGCACCCCGTCTCCGCCGCGCCGCGTCGTTATTGTGTTTGTTTTCGGTCAAAACAAACCAAGGCATGTTTATATCTTCTTTCACTCTTCAATCAAGCCATATAGATATTTTTAAATATCGCAAGTACATGATTTTAATACAAGATATCTCAGTATGCGATTTAATTATATTACGTGCATTAAACAGAAAATGATTATTTTTGAGATTTATGCGATATGGCTTGTGGTTCATTCACTATGTGGGAGCATTATTTATACGGTCTTCAGTGACCGCTCATTTCAGGTTGGTACCATCGGGTCTTCAGTGACCGCTCATTTCAGGTTGGTACCATCGGGTCTTCAGTGACCGCCAGCTCAGTTCCAGGCTCCCCGGTAGTCAGTTACCGATCAGTTCAGCTTAGTGCAGTGGCCACAGGCGTAAAACATAATCTCAACAGAAAATTTTACCAGTCATTTCAGTACAGGCTCCAAGGAGCAATTATTTTTACTGTGATTATCAGTTCAGTTATGCACGTAATTTAATTGCTCAGTACAGATTATTTTCAGCATATCTCACGAATATTTTACTTCAGATTTTACTCGTTACCTGCGATATATGCATGCTGAGTCTTTAGGCTCACTAGACTTGATTGTTGTAGGTACTGATGAGGTCAGGGCCGAGGGCGGGGACCAGTGAGCCAGCTTGGGTCGGCAGTAGTGGCACCCGAGGACCTCAGTGCAGCAGTTGCTATTTTATTCCGCAAACAATTTTTATCAGTAGTTGGATAATTTTTAAATTGTTATTTTTGGCAAGACTTTATTTTCTTCCGCTGCTACTATTTTAAACTTTAAACTTGATTTATCAGACGATTTTACGAATGAGGCCATTTAAGTTCTTTTAAAAAGAAAATTTTTAATTTTCCGCAAATTTTCAAGCAGGTAATTTTTATATTGACCAGTTTAAGATTCAATTTTATTAATCAAATAGTTATCCATAAAATTGGATCTTAAACCGGGTCAAATGATTATTAAAACAACTTAAAATTTTAACGATAAATATTTGACTATTAATCTATCATTATTTAAATACATTTATTTTACTTATAAATCAATTGGTTGAAGGATTAATACATTTATTTTACTTATAAAAAAACTATAAACGATACAATTTAAATATTTTAAATCATCAATTATTCAAATATCATGTTCTGATCGCTCTCTTTACATGGTAATTCATTGTTGCTTTCTAACAATGACATTTAAACTTGTGTTTTCGTTTCGGTGAGTATTCAAATTAAAGTTTTGATATTTTCAATTTAGTTTATGTTTCATTTTTTTTTATCTTTTTTATGAAGTGTTTATGTGGCATCTAACACGTCAGTATTTTTTGATCCTAGGTAAGAATTATCCAACTCTACATTAACACTCCGTAAAAAAGGACCAAAATTCAAAACATAACTCAATTTACATCACCAAAAAAAAAAATATTAACTTAGAGGATCATTTTTGCTAAATTATATTGTATTTTAAAGTAGGTATCATGTGAGAAAATCTCAGGATCCGTGAGATAAATTGACTTGGTTCATACTTACAATGATAAATAATATTCTTAACATAAAAAATTATATTTTTTTAATAAGTTGAGTCAGATCAGATATATATCTCACAAAATTGACTAACCAGACAATTGTCTCATAGTGTTTTTGTGTATATTTAACTTTAATTTGAATAGACTACTCAATTTCTTATCTTGGGTTTATTTCATCCTACTCATGTGGGCATTGCCCCTAGGATGGATGGTCAAGATTTACCCATGCATATATAGGACCCACTTTTTTTTTGAAATTATATATGTAGCAAGATCTTACCAGTTGAAATGAAGTGAAGCTAGTGCTCAATAGGTAGGATCTGATCTACCCTTATCTTGATCAATTATATATTAAATTGAAAATAGATTTTATTCGACATCTCCTTATCTTCGTGCAGAGGGGAAGGTACAATTTCCTTTGGATCCCTCATTAGTAGATGGGATATCGATGATCCAGCTGTTTTCTCCTTTTGGTGGTGCATTCCAACTCAGTTTGACGGAAAGAGACGTTCAATGTCATTCGTATACCATGGGGTGGCAAACCCCGAAAATCCATATCCAACCTGAATCTCGTTTCACTCTCACCTGGAAAAAATTCAAACCCTATTTTTTTTCGTTTTAACCAAGTGTCGGGAGAGGGATTGGGAAACAAATACCCACCAGACGGGATTCCCGACCCGACCCGACTCGACTCGAGTTGATTATTTTAATTTTTTTAAAACAAATTTATTATATTATTAACACATCGCCTCCTAAGATTTTAATTTTAAATCAAATAATATCGGTTCAAATATCATATAAACATTGACTAACTTATGTAAAAAGGGTTAGCCAACATATGACGACTAAGGGTTAAAAAAAATTGTTAATTGATTCATCCAAAAAAAATTCACATATAAAATATTATAATTCAAATTAAATCATATATTATAAAAGATAGTTTATCATAATTTTCTTCTTTTCGGTCTAACTTAGAAGAGTGAAGAGATCACATTGTTGTTTACACCCCTATATTCTTCGGGATATCATCTTCTTTCCTGAGGAGATCTTGAACTTTCGGGATATCCTCTCCCTACCTGACTAGATCCCGAACTTTCGGGTCCTGATGTTTTCGGGCACATGATCGGAAGAAAAATATATTTTCAATTCTTATATGGACGATAATTGGGTAAGGGGTTCAGGATGGGTCCCGACCCAATTCCACACCTACATATATCTACACACAAATATATATTTTTGACTCATGCAACGGTCTCATAAAAGTTTTTGTATCTGGTCAGAGACATATTTCACAAAATTAACTTATGTGACAGTCTTGTTAAGAAATTATTATTACCATATAGTTTTTGTGATTGACAAAATCAAAATAACACATAACTGTTTCACGAAAACAACCGCAATTTATTTTGTATAATAGGAACACTTCAAACCGTTTGGAGCTCAACTGCCTTCATCATTTCAGCAGCTTGAATAAGTTTCGACCGTCAGAAGATTTCCAACCAGCTGTTCAAAGTCTTCAACCGCTCCATTAAATAGTCATTTATTGTTCACTTAATGAAAGACATTCTCTAATCAGCTCAGGACATTCAATAGTTTTGCAATGCTACAAGTCAATCATGTCCTGTTGCAGTCTTGATAAAGATCTTCATTAATATCACTATCCCAAGAATAAAAAGATTGATTAAACATCCTACAATTTCTGATGAAGCTAACAATTACTACAAAAGGTTGCTCAGCAACAACTCTTCAAATGAACGGGATTCAAAGCTGCACAAGCAAAGAGAACATTAAATGTTTACTGGAATTTAATGTTCTTGCAGCTGATAGTGATACATTTATCAATGCTACAGGTTTACGTTACACATTTTTTCGACCGTTGGAATGATAGGTTATAAAAGAAGAGTTGAAGAATGGAGAATACAACATTGATCAACTAAGCTTTTCAACCGCGAGATTGCTATATTATTAAGCTTGCATACTTGAATATTTAGAGTGCACCTAAAGTCCACACACTTCATCGCTCATCAAAGCACACACTCAATAGAAATATATCTGATCATTCAAGGATCATCTTCGTGCTACTAAAACATATTTTCTTTACATCACTAACCTTTGGTTATTTGATTGATTGTGTTGTCTGGTGAACAGAGGGTTCTTAAAATCCAAAAGTGTAAAATGATTACTAAGAGTTCTAAAACAGGCAGTGTGATAAGTCTTGATTAGAGTGGACTGCTGCAATAAGTTTGTAAAATCAAAATCTTTTAGTGGAATGCTTCCTAAAGTGGAAGAAGCTGTGACATAAGAGATTTATCTCTGAACATCCATAAAAATCTTGTGTCTTTACTTTCCGCGAGCACTTACATTTCAAACATTTCTTGTTAACAAGTCAGCCAACTGGTTGAAGCCATAATTAGAAATTTTAATTCGTTTTCCGTACTTTTCAAGTTCATATTTCTAAATGTTCGAGAAAAATTTTCAAGCTTCTAAAATATTTGAAAACAAATTTTAAAATCAATTTTTTTTAAATAGTTTATTCACCTCCTCTAAACTCTTTATCGATCCTAACAGGTCTCACAAAAGTATTTGTGTCATAAAAAATATTGATACAAGAATCCCGTGAAATATATAAATATTAATGTTAATTATACAATACACATATAATAACATTAATTGTTATTATTATTATTATTATTATAATTATTGGATCAAGTTCGAAAATAGGGATATCATCCTCATACCTAACCCAATCTGCTGCGAGACTTTTAAAAAATCCTGGAACCCACACACCATAACACGCCCCTTGAAGTATACCTTACCCGTATACCCAAAAATTAGGGATGACAACGAGTCTGGGTTGGGGCGGGTTTGAACCTAGGACACGCCCCACGAATTCGACGAGTCCAATCCGGGTTGGACATGTTGGATCCGTCGAAAATATATAATTTTATATGTATTTAATAAAAAATTTAAAAATTAACAAATCATAAAATTTATGTCTTAATTTATACTTTTAATATTCAAGACAAAAAAATATTATCACAAGTTAAAATATATCGATTTATATTCAATTAGTAACAAAAAAAAGTTGTAATAATATATTTTAATATAATAATAGTAAAATAAAATAATTTCAATCCAAAATTTTAAAAAACTAAAATTATAGATAATATATTAATTATTTAGTATAAAAAATATAATCATATCATTAATAATATATATTATATTCTTAAATATATATGCATATTTTGAGGGGACGAGTCTGACCAAACTCGAGACTTAGTCCAGACCGGATTGTAGACTCGTTAGTCCGCGTATAAACCTGTTCCCTGGGACGAGACGAGTTTAATACAAACCCGACCTATTGCCATCCCTACCAAAAATTCCTCCTCTACTCCTATATAGCCATGGGTTATTCAAGTTGGGTTTTTATTTTTGGATATGCGTAACTAAAACTCCCAAGACCTTGAATGAACTTTCTTTTTTCGCAAACAGTTGGACCAATCTCTTTCATAGGCCCATATATGATAACCTTAGTTTGGTACAAAAACCATTTTACACATTCTAAAAATTAATAAAAATAAACATTTTACACTTTGACCATATCAACCAAAGAAAAATATAATATACATGCATAAAAAATATTTTGTAATATTCAATAGTGTTTTTCAAGAATTTTTGGAAAAAACTTTAGAAAATACATATATTAGTAGATTATATTGAAATATATGACATACTCTTGATTTCGTCTTTTTAGAATAGATATGTATCATATCGTCCCAAAAAATTTATTGAATGGTGACGTCCTGCTACACATTTAATTATTTTGTTAAATGAAGTATTTTAATATTTGAATAGGTCTATTGTGAGAGATGATATCACGGATATTTATCTATGAGACGGGTCAGTCCTACCGATATTCACAATAAAAAGTAACAGTCTTAGCATAAAAAGTAATATTTTTTCATTGATGACCCAAATAAGATATTTGTCTCATAAAATACGATCCGTGAAACCAGTGGTGGAGCCAGTAATATGGTTCTGCCCGGGCTAAAATTTTAAACTCTAGAATCTTTTAATATTTTAAATTGATCTACCTATGCTAATATCATATTACTCCAAAATTATACAAAATTTACATATAAATTTTTTTAAAAAAAATTGGGCCAAACCCGGGTGCAAGGGCATGTGTCTCCGCCTCTGCGTGTGACCGTCTCACAGAAGTTTTTTCCTTAATATTTTAGATAATAGATTTGAATGAGCTGATTTCAAGCTACTCCTATAATTTTATTAAGTGATAAAAAAATCCCAAATTTTTTTAAATCTATAAATAAATATAATATAATAATCAAATTATGAGTTCGAAAAACCATTACTTCCCTCGATCCATAAAAAACGCAAGTGAGTTTTCTCACATATCACCTCCTTACCTAAAATTACAAATTAATTTATTATGGTAATTTACCTTTCTCAATCACATAACTTTTTCTTCCATATTTTTAATATATTATCATTTGTACATTATTAGCTAAATTTTGTGGCTCCCACGAGTACCATAATGTTTGGAATAACAAACCAAAAACATAGAAATATTTACGTGAAATATATTTAAAAAACAAAAGTTGAACTAAGGCAGTCATTTATCATCTTTCATAATTCATAGGGAAGACAAGTTAAAAACATTTGTTTCAAGTTTCAACGCAAACTATATAGTCTTTATTATCTAACAAAATTTACAAGATACAAACAAAGTTAAAAAAATGAAAAATGTTTCTACGCCCCAATGGGTAGTTTGGATGATAGGATATGATGAGTTCCGACAAGAGATCAAAGGTTCAGTACCGACTGCTCAGCTTTGAGTTTGTCACACAAGTAGAGCTTACCTTGTGTGGTTTTTCTGTCAACAAGATTTGCAAATTATTGCGTCGACCCTTTGGGTTTATCACATCGTACCAAAGTTAGCAGCGGCGATTCCAAAAGTAAAAAAAAGAGATTGTTTGTACGAATGAACTTGGTATGGCTACATGCCTATGCTGAGATTACTACAATACCCTTCGCGATTTGCGGCGGCGTCACATGGGAATGTGAAGAAACTATTGTGACTATACAAAACTTGAACACAATCAATGGTAACCCTTTGATCCTCTAGACTGGTAGAGTTCCAACCTCTTCTTCCCTTCATATGCCAAGGTTTCGATTTCTTTGTCTTGCATTAGATTGGCTTGCTTTGTAGCCCATTCCAGCACGATCAGCACGTCATCCTGAGCCAACGTCTCGCTATCAGGGACATGCAATGCGAGGTAACAGAGCAATACGAAGGAAGGGACCTGCACCATTTGCTCGCCGAAGTAGATCAATGGGATCAGATGTTTAGTTCCAGATGCACTGATTATGGCCTTGGAGTGATTAACATGCAGGAAGTTGTCGCTTGAGGCGAATTTGTTAAGGGCTATAGCCGCCTCACTTGTCACTTCAGGCTCCCTATCATCCAGCAACTTTACTAATGGGGCGATGAATCTTGTCTCTGTTGCACGAAAAGTTCTTGCCAAGTTTCCTATGGACCTAATGCTGGGAATGAGGAGTTCCGAGTCTGCTTTTTCGATGATTCTTAGGAACTGGTCCACGACAGCTTTGGCAGCAGGTGTGGTAGGTTTAAAGGCAGAGCGCCTCAGTTCAGCGTCTCGTTCGGCTACTGCTGTGATCTCCATTAGTGCCATTGCTGAATTGTATTGAACTTCTTCAGGCCCTTTCTCCAATAAAACAGCAAAGCATAGAAGGGCTCTTGATTCAGTTATGCTCCGACAGATGGTTATATTACCGGCACAGAGGTGGCGTAGAGCTCTAGCTGCCATGGCCTTCATCTCTGCCTTTGTTGCAGGATCTTCGAATTCCCTTCCCTTGATGCTGTTTCCAGTCAAGGCAAAATGGTGCTTGTGTTGTTGATGGTTAGTTTTCGAGTTTTTGTGGGTAGGTTTCGTGTTGCTTTCGTGAGAATGCTGGGTGGCCTTGCCTTTGAGGTTCATGCTCGATTTCATGGCAACTGTGTTTGTAACCAGATTGTGCATATGACTGGGGCTTTCATTCCCCATCGGGTGCATAATCTGGCTTTGAAACTGCTTGTCCTCGTCTTCATGCCTAATGCTACTACCATCATCATTCTTGGTTGTGTTTGAGTTGGAATTCGCCAGCACAACCGTGTGAATCGACATATTTTGCTTACTTATGAGATACTTGCTATGTTCTTGAATCGTTTCAAAGGCAAGATGACTAACCAGCAATCGAATTGTGTTGTTCTGCGCGAAATGATCCTGGCATTTGGGATGATGTGCGGCCAACTCAGAGACAGCCCAAGCAACCACAACCTGAACACTCATATGTCCTTCTTTGAGGATTTTCGCAAACACTTGACAAACTCCTGAATTCACAATGTGTTCGACGCTTTCCGGATCCCTTCCGAGCAACCCTATGGCTCTAGCTGCATTTTCTTGCCCTTCTTGTCTCCCTTCCTTAGCCAATTTCAGCAATGGAGGTACGCCTCCTTCCTCAACGATCAATTTTCCATACCGATCATTATCCCTTGCCAATGATACGAGCGACGCAGCAGCATCCGCACGTTCCTCCAAACTACCCGAGCACAAGATCGCAATTTGTTCCCATATCAAGCATAAAATTGGCTCATTCGCAGCAATAGGCGGGAGTCCAAGATACTCATCATCGCGATCATCAGCCGGGGTCGATACACGAAGCAGCCACGAGACATCCCCGATCGAGTTTTCGAGCTGTTGGGAGATTTTTCTGAAGGCAGCTGCAGGAATGATGGTGAAGATGCGTCTGAAGCCATTGGCACGGCACTTGAAAACCAGGGTCAGGGCCTTGTCGAGGACTTGCTCGGTGTCATCGATGATGCGGCGCGTGGGGCGCTCGTAGAGGTCGCTGCTGGCTCGCGCTGCCTGCCGGAGGAGGCCTGCGAGCTTCTCGGTCTTGGCCTTGATTTCCAGGCAATCTTGGCGAAAGGAGCTGGCGCCGTCGGACCATTTTATCACCTCGTCCGCCAACTGTATCGGCTTCGCGAGGATTTGTTTCACAATGTCCGCCATTTGTCACAGCGGACTCCTCAACAAGAATCCAAGATCACCCTCCGACAAAATGATGCAAAAAACAAGAACACACAAATCCCGCTATTACACAAATCTAACCAGAGACTCTTTCACACTCGATTCATTTCACGTGACTATATTACTTCTCTAAACACCAAAATTTTCCTTGTTCATCAGATCGAGGATCAGACTCACGAATTCCCAATAAAAGGGTGCAAAGAAAATGTAATGACAGATTCTGGCTTGTGGGCTGGACTCTGCATGGCGATGGCAGCCACGGGGTTGGTGCGATACGGCGGCGTGACGGTGGTGGGGGAGATATTTAATGGTGAAACGCATACATCTTAGAGTCTTTTGGTTTTGCATTGCATCAAAAAAAGAACGACTGTTACATCCTTAATAATAGGATACCCTTTTGATTGGTCGACAAAATGCATGGGGCCAAAAACCTGCCATTCCCATCCCTTTCGGAGAGACTAACTTTGGTACTCTTTATTTTTTTTTTTATCTTATTCGGAATTTTCTATGCTTACACCTTATTTTTCACGTTCTCAAATGTTAGCTTTTCATCTCGATTTTTAAAAAAATTTGACAGAGTCGAATAATCTAATTAAGGCAAAAACTTGTGTGAGCGGTCTCACGAGTCGTATTTTATGAGACATATCTCTTATTTGAGTCATCTATTAAAAAATATTACTTTTTATGCTAAAAGTATTATTTTTTATTGTGAATATCAGTAGGGTTGACCATGTCTCACAGATAAATATTCGTATGATTGTCTCACACACACACACACACACACACATATATATATATATATATATATATATATATATATATATATATATATATATAATTGTAAGCTAATGTAGAATGAATAATGGTTAAAAATCAAGTGATTACAAAAATTTAAATTACCATAAATAAATTTTAGATCAATGTTATTCACACGCTACTTGGTATTTACCCACAGTTTTAATGTACAAATTTTATGCACGAAAAGAAATGTATAACAAAACATTGATGGCAAATAACATCGATCTAAATTTTAATAACGGCATATCTATTTATTGATTTGAGATTATAGCAATGCATCATGTTTGTTTGCTTCGTCAGAATTAACTAAGTCCTAGTCATGTATCTTTTAATTTTTTTTTTTTTTTTTTGTAGTTTTAGTCATTTTTTGTCAAGAATATTAATATGATACTATATACTTGAACACTACATTAATATTAAAACATAGCTATGTCGGTGCCACATATTATCAAATTAATTTATATAATTGTAAATATCAAATTTCAATGTGTATACATGTACAAGTAACGATGCATGGATATAATAATTTTAGTATTAGTTAAGTCTTTTGTCAATTTAACTAATTTTACTTTTTCTTTTTTTTCAATTAAAAATTAAACTTAAAAAGTAATTGGATTTATAAGTTAGGATAAATGGGCTTTTGGTTATTTGAGATATTTAGGGGTGATTTTGATAAATTAGATAAGTCTAATGTTTTCATCTTGGCAATTTGAGTTGGAATTTTGGAGTGTTAAATTGGATGAATTAAAAAATAATTATTTGGATGATTATTAAATTGTATTGAAAAATCTAGGAATTAGACTTAACACAAAAACTCTTGTGAAACAGTCTCATATGTCAATTTTATGAGACATATCTTTTATTTGGGTTACTAAAATTATTACTTTTTATACCAAAAAAAAATAATTTTTATTGTACATATGAACCATTGCTGACGCGTCTCATGAATAAAGATCCATGAAACCATCTCACAATAGACATGTTCTAGACTTAATTTGTACAAAGATGTATAAGATATTATCGAATGAGTGCAATTCCATTTTTTAATAAATAGTAATATAGACATCACATTTCAATTGTTATGCAATATATATAAATAATCAAATTTGATAATGATAATAATTACTAATCACAATTCACAAACAATTTTTCTACGAACACAAGCAATAATAAAATTTATTAGGCTCGAAGACGATTGAGATATTCATCTGAGTACAGAAAACATAAAATTATAATTTTTTAAAATTTCTTCGTTAAAAAAATTAAGAAATTTTATTCGTACCATTAACTTACAAGTGCTGATAAACGCTTATGTGTAATAGATAATTCACAATATAAAGGGGGGAAATCACAATATTAGAAAAAAAATTCGATCAATATTATATAATGCCCTTGGATTCTCGTCAATATTATGATGCGATTTCATTTATTTTATATATAGAAAATTGTATTTTTGTTCCGAAATCTTTGTCTCTTTATGATTTTTTGTCTTCTAAATTATAAAATTTCAGTGTTGGTCTTGTATTTTTCGATTTTATGCAATTTTAGTTATTTTTCAGATATAATATTTACGTGACTCTAAACATTACTGGTCATATCAGATTGCATTGGTACCACATCAACACCATGTTAGAAAAATAAATAATATTATAATAAAAAAACACAATAATAACGAACTAATATTGAAATTTGACAATATAGATGAAAAAAAAAATACAAAAAGAGAAATATACATATATAACCAAAAATCTAAATTTTCCTTTTGTATATTTATGTTTGGAATATGTCAAACATTACACCGTCGCTAATTTTAACCACGGATATAAAAATCCGTCGTTAAAAATAGCGACAGTTTTTAAAACATAGTCGCTACATATAGATTAGCGACGATGTTTAGGAAACCATCGCTATATGTAGTTACGGTTTTTAATAATCCGTCGCTAATGTAGCGACGGTTTTTTAAATTCTTCGCTAAATTAGCGAAGTTAAATGTTTGTTTCCAAAATGAGAGCTTTATATAAATAAATAAAAATTAGCGAAGGATTAATAAAAACAGTCGCATTAATGCTTTAGCTACAGTTTTTGTAATAGTCAAGCCTGGTGAACGGTACGGTTTAAGATTTTTTGTGATTATTGACTATCTGGTTAAGTTTAAGTATAGTTTGATGTTAAGAGTTGCGATTTATGGTTTATAGTATTGTTGATATTAGATGATGTGTAGTTGTATTGTAGCGTTGTTGCGATTTAATTCATGGTAATTCGTATGTTGAGCCAATTGATATGAGGCCAATTGTAGTGGTTAGATAAGATATAGAGATGCAACTTTCTTGTTGGGAGTGTTGTCAGATTGTGAAGAGAAGTGACGTTGTGATTCGATTTTAGTTGCAAAGTTTATTGTTGGCTTCAGGTGTCGCTGCACCCGCGCATGAGAAGACACCGCACCTGCGGTGGTGGGACAGAAGCAAGACCGCACCCGTGGTGTTTGGGCAGAGCCTTCAGTGCACCCGCGGTCTGTTGAGCAGCGCACCCGCGGTCGTCACTTTGGATTTTCGGAAGTGTTATGCCTAGCGCACCCGCGGTGTATTTTGGAGCGCACCCGCGGTGCGTGAATAGTAAAAGCGTGTTTTCGGTTTTAAGTGATTAAATACATGAGTTGGTTCACTTTTCTCTCATTTCTCTCCACTTTTTCGGTTTGCAGCTCAAGGGAGACTAGGGTTCCTACATTTCTTTCCTTCCTTTCTTTGATTCAAGCTTATTGTTGGATTATTGTAGTGGGAACAAGGTTCTTTTGGGTTCAAGGAGCTAAGGTAAGCTTTTGGTTTAGTTATTCTTTGGATTTTTTGTGTTGGGGAGAAATCATGGGTTTGTTGATGGTGTTGGTTTTATGCATTTATTGGTATGGTTGTTTGATTATTGGGTTATTTATGGTGCAATATATGGTTTATTGTTGTAGGAAGTGTACCAAGAGAATAGAATCAAATCCAAGTGTAGTAAGTGGAATTCATTTCTTTGTGCTCACGTGATAATATATGTATTGTGTTTCAATGGTTTTAACATGTTATTCCTTCCATTTCATTCATGCTATGTATTAATACATTTCGTTGTATATTAGAGGCATTTTATGTCTCAATTATGTCAAAAGGAAATACAAAAGAAAAGAGTATGCAAAGTGTTTGGTTTAATGCCTAAAAGAGAGTTCAAATGATTTATTTGATTGATAGATACATAGTCAGAGATTGCATGCAATTAGTTGATCAATGACCATAGGCTTATATCCCAACAGAGTATCGATTCATATCGATGGGATATAGGTACATAGACAGAGATGCTATTTAGATATCAATCTATCAGAGAAAAGAGAAATAGCATCGTTATTGTTATTCATGCTATGATATTTACGTTTCAGAGTTAATGGTATTCAATGTTTTCAAAGTCATGTTTTTCAGAGTATGTTGTGTATTCATTGCTATATAAGAGTTCCACTTGCTGAGTTTTATACTCATTTCAGTTATTTCATGTGATGCAGATAAGAGCGACGAGCCTGGACGTTGATTGGAGCCGGAGTCATTTGCATAAGAGAAGGAAGGAAGAAGGCTATTTTGCTAGCATATTGGACATGATGACAAAAATGATAATTTGTATTTTGGTGTACCATTTTATTGATCATGTATAAACTTTTGATTATATATTGAAATGTATTTTAAATCCTTCTTTCTTTTAAGAAAATTTTAAATTCCGCTGCTATTTTTAAAATTGGTCAAGGGGGTTAAAGTTTTTAAAATAATTCTGTTGCTATTTGCGACAAAATTTTAGAAATAAATTCCGTAGCTATTTTGAATTTTGCGACAGATGTTTAAATCTGACGCTAATATCCGTCGTTAATTAACGACGAACGACGGAATTTATAAGCAACATTTTTGTTAAATCCGTCGCTAATTAACCGTTGTTAAGTCATAAGTGCCTATATATACGCCACTCCATTTCATTTTCCTTAGCGAATTTCGCCATTTTGTCTAATATAGGCGATTTTTTTCTTTTTTCTCCCCTCAAATTTCATGGTTTTTAATTACTGTAACTTGTTTTTTTGTTTAAATTTTCAGATCTGGCTCTCATATTCAACTTTATTAGTTCACGCATCTCACAGGTATTTTTAATATATTATGTTATATTAAAATTCTTTATGTTAGATCAATTAATTTATGCATTATTTAATTGTAAGTTAGCTAGATAGATGCATGAATATATATGTTATAGATGCATTATTTAATTGTATGTAGATAGATGCATGCATGTGTTATATTGCTCCAAAAAGGTGAAATCGCTCACCTTAGGCGCCCCTCATCCCCGGCCCGACAGGAATGTGAGAGGAGGTAAATCATGGTGACTCAGTCAACCAGCAGCAGCTAGACCTTATACTACGCCGCGCACAAGGAGCTCCCCCTCATTGGAGGGAATTTAACTCCCACACTGCCGCTTGCGAGACTCGATCCCTGGTCATTGCTTCAAGATTTACTGCTGCTGACCAATTGAGCTAAGCTCATGCGGGCATGCATGTGTTATATTATATTTATTTATGTATGTTAATTTGATGATAATTATATAAATTTCCATATCAAGTTTTGGAGCTATGGAATTTACGCTACATAGCTTTGAGATATGATGGTCATACACCTGCGTCAATAACAAAGCTATGGAATCTCCAGACTCTAATTATTTTAGGAGATTCTTGGGGATTTATTAAAAATCGCTTACCTGTAGACATTTGGATGATGGCGCATTTAAGGCATGTAAGGTGTCATGGAGCTTATTTGTTTGGTTCCCTTGCCGCCAAGTTCGATTTTTACAGAAAACTTTAGTTCTTGAAAACCTTCAGACTCTATCAGGGTAGAGTAGATGCTACCTGTGGGGGTAGTGCCCTCACAGGATCTCAGCCATTGATTTTACATGGTGATTAAATCTGGGCCTTTGATCACTTCATGGGGTGTATGTGTGTTTAAATCTGGGCCTTTGATCACTTAATGGGGCAGTGCCTCACAAGGTAGGATGAAATAAACCCTCTATCAGGGTTATGGAATTTGAGATTCTCCGAGGAAATGTCGCAGAGCATTCCGAACATCCAGAAAATTAATGTTTTCTATGACACACGCTTGAGGAAAAAGAAATGGCCGGACTACCAACTTGAGAATCTTGCCAACCTACATCAACTCAAAGCATTGAAGATACGTGTAATTTCATTCAGAGAAGCCTATGATTACTTGAATACATCCCCAAGGTTTAAGTTTTGTTTCCCACCGTCGCTTAAAAAGTTGGCTTTAGGCGCGGTTGGAATTCCATGGCATGATTTGGCAATCATAGGTTCATTACCCAATCTTGAAGTTCTTAAACTGTTCGATCGTGCATGCCTTGAGACAGAGTGGGAGCCAAACGAAGAGGAGTTCCCTAAACTAAAAGTTTTGACACTTCAAAGTTTGAACTTGGAGCACTGGAGAGATTCTGGCCACTTTCCTAGCCTTCAGTGCCTCATTATTCGATGGTGCTATGGATTGGTCGAGATACCATCCGCAATGGGAGAAAGCTCGACACTTGCGACGATTGAGTTGGAAGGTTGCAAAGATTCTGTCTTGAATTCAGCATGTGAAATACGGGAGAAGCAAAAGAACAATGACAATGATGCTTTTCAAGTTATTTACCAGAAGAGATCAATTTGGCGCAATCTCACTAAAGAGGTTAAACACATGCAGGTGCCTTCTTGTGAATATCTTATTTCTACTGGCTTTAAGTCCATATGTTGGATTATGTCGCGTGACCCGAATGCATCTGATGTTGAATAAGGCTCCTACTCTGTTTGATAGGCCTGTATTTGAATCGAATTCAAGCTCTATCTAACTTTTGGATGAAGAGATGTAGCAGGCCTGTATTTGAATCGGATTCAAGTTCTAACTAACTTTTGGATGAAGAGATGTAGCCATTCAAACTTGGATTATATCGCAACATGCGTCAGTCTCTTATACGAACAAAACAGTAAGGGTGTCAATTCGAGTGGGTTGGGTCGGGTTGAGCAACAGTACTATTCAAAAATTGCTCGATTTTGCCCTCTCAATCTACAACAAATTGGAAACACAATTGCACACAACTGTGGAGGACTTCCCCTTTCAATTGTGGTAACTGGTGGATTACTCTCAAAAGTAGAAAAGACACAAACGGCAAGGCAATCCAGTGCTGAAAATGTAACCTCATTTGTGTTTTCAAGTGATGGTGGTCAATGTTCAGACATACTAAGATTAAGCTACAGCTTTTTACCCCGATATTTGAAGGCATGCTTCCTTTATATGGGAGTTTTTACAAAAAGTTTCAAGATCAATGCATCCAAACTCACCCAGATGTGGGTCGCTGAGGGTTTCCTACGACAAGCTCATGGTCAAAGCTCAGAAGAGGTGGCAGAGAGGTGTGTGGAAGACCTCCTTGATAGAAGCCTAATTTTAATGTCTAAGAACAACTCTGAAGGCAAAATCAAAGCTTTTAGGATCCATGATTTCTTGCATGACTTCTGCGTCGAAGAAGCCAAGTATGAGAAGTTCCTTGAAATAAAAAAAATAGGTGCCTATCTACTTCCAACAAGTATAGCAAGCGAGCGTCGCATAAGCATTCATTCAGTGGAAGTATTGGAGCATAGTCAGTTTTCCTTCCATTTCATCTACTAGTTTACATGTCCGGTCACTTGTTTGTGTGGGACAATGCTCTCTTAGCTCAAGTGTGTTCTCAAGATTCAAACTACTCAGGGTACTGGATGTTATTCAGTTAGAGTTTCGTGAATTTCCATCTCAACTTTTGGAGCTTCTGAATTTACGCTACATCGCCTTGATATGTAATGGGGATATACCTGCATCAATAACTAAGCTATGGAATCTCCAAACCTTAATTATTGTTCGAAATTGGTCCCGGAATAGCAAAAACTACTTACCAGTGGAAATATGGACCATGGCACATTTAAGGCATGTAAGGTGTGATGAAGCTCATTTGCTCGATCCTAGCGCTGCCAAATACGATATTTGCAGAAAAACTTTAGTTCTTGAAGAACTTCAAACTCTTTCGAGATTGTGGAATTTGGTATTTACTGAGGAATTGTTGCAGAAAATTCCAAACATCAAGAAAATTGATGTTGAATACGAGTCTGACTACTTGAACAAATGGTCGGACTACCAACTTGAGAATCTCGGCAACCTACATCAACTCAAAACATTGAAGATATGTGTACTTCCATGCTTGGGAGTCCTTGTAAACTTGTTTAACCCCTCGAGGTTTAAGTTCCATTTTCCCACCTCGCTCAAAACTTTGATTTTAGGTGGGGTTGGAATTCCATGGCATGATCTGGCAATCATAGGTTCATTACCCAATCTCGAAGTTCTCAAACTAATCAATTGTGCTTGCCTTGGCACAGTGTGGGAGCCAAATGAAGGGGAGTTCTGTGAACTAAAAGTTTTGGTACTCGAACGTTTGAAGCTGAACCATTGGGAAGCTGATCATAACCACTTTCCATGCCTACAACGCCTCGTTATCCGATGGTGCTACGGATTGGTTAAGATACCATCTGGGATGGGAGATAGCCCGACACTTAACATGATCGAGTTGCGCGGTTGTAAAGATTCAGTCTTTGCTTCAGCAAATGAAATAGTGGAGAAGCAACGAAGCTATGGAAATGATGATTTTCAAGTTATTGTCAATGATAAAAAAAAGGCCAGACAGTATAAATCATGTTATAGCGGAGTTCTTGGGGCTGCCATCAATCTTCGGGTGAGGGTGGACCACCGGAGAATTCTTGATTTGCCTTGCGGCTGGCGCCATAATGAATATCTCCATCAACTTACGATTTTTAACTATTTCCACTCCAGTCTCTGCGCGAACTTTCATCAAACACTTTCCGGTACCCATCAAAATCCATCCACATCCGCACCGGCAAAACATCCTTCACACGCTCTAGCTCTGCCTCCGCCGCGCTAGAAGGCCGTCATTTTCTGACCAGAGACATCAAATTGGTCTCTACGTGGTTATGGTTCCCGTGGTGGTTATGCACACGATTATATTTTATTATCAATGATTTCAGAAGTCTTGTAATTTACTGAACGTTCATTCGCAGTAAGATCTTTTAATCGTCTTTTCTTGAAATTTCAGTCGAGGGTGTATTGGTTATAAATTTTTAATAATTTTTATGAAATTTAAAAATCTAAATGTATTTGATTTAGATTTTTATATATTTTAAAAAGTTAAATGGTATTCTATGTAAATTTTTTGTACAGTTTTAAAAAATCATGCGATATTCAAATTTATTTTTAAAAACTCTACAAAAATCTATAGGTTTTCAAAATATCAATATACTTTTAACGACTCTATGAAATTCTAATAAGTACATGAATTAAAGCCTAATGTACCATTATAAAAATGTAAAAAAATGTTTTTGATTCAACCTAAAGATTTGAATGTAGATTTAATTGAGAAATCTCTCAAACTCGTATAGTCGCTTTTTTTTCAATTAAAAATAATATCAATACAAACACTAAATTTTCATTATTTTCTCCTCCATATATTTTTCCTTTTATTTGGACTTTTTAAAAACATATTTTTTATTGTTAACAATAGTTCAAAATTAAAATTATTAACATCGTTTATTTTGTTTTTTGAGTTCCATTCACAAAACTTCGTAAGATTTAAAATTATATTTATTAAAATTTTTAATAAAAAATGTATTACACTACGCAACAAAAAAATGTATATCATTTTATTGACCTGCAAATTGAAAATAATAACAATTTTTAAAAATAAAATTTAATTTTTTTAAATTATTATATAACATTTGATGTTTTATTATTTTCTATAATATTAGTTAATTTATATCTTAATTTTTATTATAACTCAAAATTTTTGTACGTGATTGAGAATAAAAAAATTATTAACTTGAAAGCATATATATGTATGTAATATGTGGGGGATCCGGACGCTAATCATGTTCTTAATCATTATTGGGGACTAATTAATCAATTAGAAAACAGGGTCTAAATTTTTTTTAAAATACAAAGCGGAAACGTAATGTAATTTACTCAATTACATATTAAACATGAATATACAAATCTTGTGTTATCTACAAGAATTCAACTAGGTTCAACTACATATCAGTACTGAATCCTATGTTGCTTCGAAGCCCGGATCTCCACACTATCTAATCTTCTCTCATCCTCTTCTTGACTCTGATCCAGCCCCACCTGTTGTCATGCACACATACAAACAAGACAACAGCCGGATAACTCCGGTGAGATATAAATATCCTAGTATAAACAATGTATATATGCAATCATATAAAAGCATATACGAAAGCATATAAGAATTATTCATAACATGTATCAAATCAGAAACATAAATCAATATCAAGCATTCAATAATCATGAATGATATTAACAAAGTAAATCGACATGTCGTATCAGACTCAACCCAACCGACGCGTCGTCTCAGACTCGACTCCACTGACGCGTCGTCTCAGACTCGACTCAACTCTAACCTAGGGATCCCGATGTCTGGATATAGGTAATTATATCGAATCTCAGTCGATAGGAATGAATCAATCCCTAAACGGCATCGACATAATTCATATATCAGTGTCTGGGCGAATCAGCCGCAGAATTGACAAATCAGTCAAGAATTAGGCGAATCAGCCGATAACCAGACGAATCAGCCTGTAATTAAGCGAATCAGCTTAAGTTTAGACGAATCAGTCAAGAATTAGGCGAATCAGCCAATAACCAGACGAATCAGCCAGTGACTAGGCTAATCAGCCTATGACTCAACGACTCAGTAATCAATACATGCAGTGACTATGAATCAATAGCCTACAAACATCAATCTCATCATACATTAGCTATAAATCAATAGACTACAATCATAAGTCTTATCAATTGCAAATATCAATGCAATAAATGACAGTATGTGATTTAGGGAGACTCGAGTCAAACCTCACTCAAGTTGTGCAATCCCAACTCAACATTAATTTATATCTTTCTTTCTGATACTCTGGCTCTGTCGAAGTCTCGAACCCAAATCTGTCAATACTCAATCTGACAAGAACAATATCGAGGAGTATACTATCAATACCCGTTCAAATCAATACTGGATATAAACAGAATTCAACCAAATTCTGTTTCAACAACATAACGGCATAATCTCAATATATCCAGCCATATCATATCAGTCAGATATTAATTCCACATCTCATAATCAATAATAATTCAATTCTGATATCAATTCTCAATCAACTCAACTCTAAAAATCATAACAATTTCATATGGTATCTGTTCCTCAATCCAGTTCCAATTATACGATGTCTAACATACCAAGAACATCATATATGAATCATATCAGATTATGACAATACCATAATTTCAGAACATATAAAAACGTAGCAAAACTTACGTCCAGTTGTAGCCTACGTTGATAGGAACTCAGTACCGCAGTCGGATTCAAAATCGGACGGACGGATTTCTCACAAAAGGCGTAAGGATTTTTCACTCTTTCTGTCCGGATGCATGGCCTATTATCCATTGGCGCTCGGGCGGTAGTTTTCTACCGCTCGGGCGCCACACTTTCTGTCTGAAATCCCAACTTATGGTGCATTGGCGCTCGGGCGGTCTCTTTCTACCGCTTGGGCGCCACGAGTTCTGTACAAAAATCTTGTTTTCTTGCACCTACGCCCGGCTTTTCCACGTGAGCTCCTATAACCTAAAGTCTACCAATTTATCAACATCTGATTACAGTAATTAAATCTCGGGCATTACATAATATGTTTGTTGTGTGTGTTAATACATAATTTTAAAAATTTATCGATATATATAAGAATAACTGTAATAAATTAAATATATTAAAATTTTATAAAGTTAAACTAATTGAAACTATTTTAACATATTTATTATTTATTTTCAGGTATAAATAATTCTTTCGTTTATTTTTTTGTTTGACATATTATCAAAAACAAAATTGATATATATTTTATACAAATATTTATTTAAAATGAATGAAATTACATGTTTACGATAAAAATAATATTTTAACATAAAAAATTATATTTTTTCATGAATGACCTAAATAAAATATTTATCTCACAAAATTGACCTATAAAACGGTCTTACTATATTACTTATCTATGATCATTGTTTTTTAGTAATTAATGCTTCTACATTTGTTTCCATTTCAGTATCAGTACCATCAAATTTAATGAATCGGCTAGGAAATAATTTAACATTAATCTATTGTCCGATTATGTGAACCTGCCCACTCCATTTTCAAATCCAAGCTTGTCATATTTATAATCAGACAATAAAATATATATTATTATTGTTGTATTCTTTTCAGATGCATTGGCCATTGAAAAATGTAATCTGACATCTTTGACAGAGAGATACATTGTGCACATGGATTAACTTTCATTACGTTATCTCATCAACATCAGCTCCATTCTCATATGCGTTGATGTACTCATTTTTCGTACCTAAAACGCAGTAGAAGTCTAAAATTTTTAGTTTCGACGTTCGAAACTATTTTTGGACGTTCGTTGTATGTTTGTTTAACATCCATAGAGTGTTTAGATCGTATAACTACGTGTAAATTACGCTGGACTCCAAACTAATCTGAGATTAACGAAGATGATCCTTCTTGTATCTCCCTTCGAACAGATCTTCGCCTTTTGATCGTTAAATTAGGTCAACGATCAGAGACTGTGTTCTTTATTTGAATTGCACTAATGATCACAAACAATTTGTGAGTTCATAATGTGACGTTCGAATTTCCATAATCTGGAGTCGGTGCATCGCCGTTGAAGAAGTTGGTCGAAAATTTTTCCACCAATTTATGATGATGGCCGAAACTTTGTTGGATGAGGAGGAAGGATTTTTTGTGAACTTTTATGCTTTCTTTGTGTGCAAAAACTCGGGATACTTCATATGACCTTCAATGAAATATTTATAAAGATTAATTCCTGATCACATCAGGAGTTCCTCTCCCATCAGAATACGTGTCTCACTATAACTCTTAATTTTTCATTAAATAAACATATTATTATTATAATATCATATATATATTTATAAAGATTAATTCCTGATCACATCAGGAGTTCCTCTCCCATCAGAATACGTGTCTCACTATAACTCTTAATTTTTCATTAAATAAACTTATTATTATTATAATATCATATATATATTTATATCTCCATATAAAATGTATATATAAACATTAATATATTTACACATGAATTTTTGATACACGCATATATATATATATATATATATATATATATATATATATATATATATATATATATATATATATATATTAATTTAATTAAATAAAGGAGTTTTTGATACACACATATTATATATTCAAGGAGTTTATCAATGCTGTTTGTATGTGTATACAGATAAAATATAATGTCATATTGGATAAAATATTAAAATATTATTAAAATAATGATTTTTTATATTAAAATTAATAAAACTCAAGCCACAAGTTGACTTGTTGAGCAACTATTCCAACACTAAAATAAAAATTTTTTTTAATCTGAATTTTCTATTGAGAAGAGAAAATTGTCTCACAATATATCCAACTACAGCTCTCGAAATTTTGGATGGTAAAATGAGAGAATGAAGAGTTAGGAACAAAAAAAAGAAAATCACATTTGATTTTTGATAAATTAACTTCTCGAAATTTGATTTCATCACGATAAAGTTTGTTTCCAAAGTTTGGTTTTTGGAATTAATCATATCAGCAATTGGACCAAAATAATAAAAATCAAAAAGTCAGAAACTTAATGGATTTAAACTCAAAATTAAACAAGTTAATAAACCAAAAAAATAATTATCCAGAACCATTAAAAAAAGAGGCTGCTTGAGTGTGAATACTAAACAATTTTCCATCTATTCACATGGAACTACTCAAAACAAACAGCTTAAAAGTGAACCAGACAAACGACAAATCCAGCCAATTTTCTATTCATTGTCTGAATCAGACACAATTATCCAGCAAATTTTCTATTAATTGTCAGAATCACACACAATTATCCAGATTATTTTAATCATGTCTACCCAATTTATTCCCTTAACAAATTATTAGTTTATAGCAAACTTAATGCTTTTGTTGCAGGCTTCCGTTTTGTATGTAACTGAAGATGGCTTATGCTGCTATGATCTCGCTTAAGCTGACTCTTCAGCAAATCCTCATTCACCCTTACATATTTCTCAGACATCGTGAGAAGAAACATATTGAATCCTTCCATGAAAGACTTGAGTTCTTGCAGCGGTTCTTGGAAGAACATCCATCCCATGCAAGCGACGAGAATGAAACTTTTCTGGGAAGAAGAATTAGAGATGCAGCGTATGAAGCAGAAGATTCCATGGATCTTCATTTGGACCATCTGTGTAACTCGGAGGAAATGATTTGGCAAATGGAAATTGAGCCTGTGATGAAGCAAGTTGATTCCTTAGTTGGAGAGGTGACACAGATTGAGGGACAAATGGCCGGGTTGGAGATCAAAGGAAGAAGAATAAAGACCTGCAAAGAACCTCCGAATGCTTTATGTGAGGATTCATCAAGTTCTAAAAAGAACTTAATGGTGGGATTTGATGAGTACTTGATGCAGATTAAGGATCAACTAACAGGGCAATCATCTGCACTCGAGGTCATCTCGATTGTAGGGATGGGAGGTATCGGTAAGAGTACATTGGCAATGCATGCTTATAATGATCCATATGTTTTACATCAGTTTGATATTCGTGCTTGGGTCACTATATCTCAATCATATAGTATAAGAGATATCATGTCAAGTATACTAGACTCGATGAATAAATCGTCTAAGGGTGATCAATTAGGACTTGATGTTTACCAAAACTTGAAGGGAAGAAGGTACCTCATGGTGATAGATGATATTTGGGATACTAGTGCCTGGGACGACTTGAAAATGATGTTTCCAGATGACGAAACTGGAAGCCGGATCGTGTTGACCACTCGGATTGCCGATGTGGCTGCATATGCTAGTCCTTCTGGGACTCTTCATCAAATTGGTTTACTAAATAATGATCATAGTTGGGAGCTGCTATGTGCTAAAGTTTTCGGTGATGATACTTGCCCTCTAAATTTACAAGAAATTGGAAAGACAATTGCACAAAATTGTGGGGGACTTCCCCTCTCAATTGTTGTCATTGGTGGATTACTCTCAAAGTTAGAGATGACACAAGAGGTGTGGCAATCTGTTGCTGAAAATGTAACTTCATTTGTGTTTTCAAGTGATGATCGATGTTCGGCTATACTACGGTTAAGCTACAACTACTTGCCTCAATATTTGAAGGCATGCTTCCTTTATATAGGAATTTTTCCCAAAAATCAAGAGTTGAGTGTTTCCAAACTCACCATGATGTGGGTTGCTGAGGGTTTTCTCGGACAAGCTCACGGTCGAAGCTTAGAAGAGTTGGCAGAGAGGTGTGTGGATGACCTGCTTGACAGAAGCCTGATTTTAAAGTCTCGGAAGAACTCTGAAGGCAAGATCAAAGCTTTCAGGATCCATGACCTCTTACTCGACTTCTGCATAGAAGAAGCTAAACATGAGAAGTTCCTTCAAATAATAGGAAGTCCGGCATATCTATTTTCGACAACTCCAGCAAGTGAGCGTCGTGTAAGCATTCATAAAGAGTTCAGGCGATGTCGGTTTAATATTGACTCCATGTTATCGACTTCATATGTTCGCTCGCTTGTTTCTTTAGGACAATGGCCACCTTCCCCGGATTTGTTCTTAAGATTCAAACTTCTTAAGGTACTACATGCTACTGATGTAGTATTTTCTCAATTTCCATGTCAAGTTATGGAGCTTTTGAATCTACGTTACATCGCTTTGGCTTGTAATGGGGATATACCTGCTTCAATAACAAAGTTATGGAATCTCCAAACTTTAATCATGGTTCCAGATATCAATCTATGTGGTGAAAATTACTTGCCTGTGGAAATCTGGATCATGTCACATTTAAGGTATGTAAGGTGTTACGGAGCTAATTTTCTTGATCCTACAGCTGCCAGATTCGACATTTACAGAAAATGTGTAGTTCTCGAAGATCTCCAGACCCTTTCAGGGTTATGGAATTTTAAGTTCACAGAGGAAATGTTGCAGAGGATTCCAAACATCAAGAATATTGACATTTCCTATGATCGTCGCTGTTTGATGGAAAAAGAATGGTCGTACTACCAACTTGAGAATCTTGGCAACCTGCATCAACTCAAAGCATTGAAGATACGTGTAGTTCCAGACCCAAGTTGCTCAGTGAAGTCGATGTTTACGGTTCATTTTCCAGCATCGCTTAAGACTTTAACTTTAGGTGGGGTTAGAATTCCATGGCAAGAACTGGCAATTATAGGCTCGTTACCCAATCTCGAAGTTCTCAAACTGAAGGATAACGCTTGCGTAGGGACAGAGTGGGAACCAAATGAAGACGAGTTCTGTCAACTAAAAGTTTTGGTACTTGAAGGGTTGGAGTTGAAGCATTGGATAGCCGAGTCTGATCACTTTCCAAGCCTCCAGCGCCTCATCATTCGATGGTGCTACTGTTTAGTCGAGATACCATCTGGGTTTGGAGAAAGCATGACACTTACCACAATTGGGTTGGATGAGTGCGATGATTCTGTCTGGGATTCAGCACACGAAATACGTGAGATACAACTGAGCTATGGAAATGATGATTTTCAAGTTATTAATGTGTATTCTGCAGAGAGGCATTCTAAACGTATGTTTTTTGAAGCTTTCAGGTATGAATCTATTGTAGCAACTAATTTATAGCTTTCGTGTGTCCTACATGAAATAATATCGTTTTCCGGGTTCGATGAATTTATTCTATTATCTTGCTGCTCATAGGATCATGAAAGACGCAGCAGATGATTCTGAATCATCACAGACAGGTATTAACATTGAATCATTTCAATTGCATTTTGTAAACTATTTAGCCTCACACAATAGAATAATCATGAATATGCTGGAAATTGGTTCAGAAGCGCAATAAATCAGATATGACATATGCTTGCAGATCGGACTATTGTAAGAAAACTGATGGTGTTTACCTATTTTAATCACAGATGAGGATGAGGATGAGGATGAGGATGAGGATGGGACGATCCCATGAAAAAGACTCTGAGATAATGAGATGGCAGAACTGGCTACAAGAAACACCATGCTGAATTAATTCGGAACAACAGCTGGAGTTGATATCACTTACAAATCCAACTAACATCTTTGTGGCATAGTCAGTCTCTTGAGGTTTCAAGTATTCCAAGTCATGTTCATTGCCCCAAGTTCTGTATGTCATGCTATGAATGTCCTAAAAAAATTGCATTTATGATAGATTAATAATATAAGCGCTGCGCCGCAACAAAACCAGGGGATTGCGTGATGATTAGCGTCATGGGGCAATCTCCAATGAAGCCATTTAGCTCTGCTTCTCATTATTTGCAAACTTGTTTTTTTTATCTTATTTCTTGACATGATTATACAGACACGGAGACACTGGATTTTACTGTTTTTTTAAACTGGAAAACAAACCGATATGCGGCTTTTAAAAGCTTTTAGCTTGCTTGTCCTTATACCGGCAGTGTCTCCATCTATATCATGTTCTTTTGCTCGAGTACTCCGAAACGGAACATCCTAACTTTCAGGTCTATCCCAGATGATATCGGTGACAGTTTGATGGTAGCAGTCATGATTCTTCGTGTATCTGAACATGGGAGTCCTCCTGTAGATTTGAGTTTGTTGACATATTTTCGCTGTCGAATAATGTTGTCTGTTGCGCGGCCTTTGGAACGATGAGCCGTGATGATCATGAGAATGGGGACGGAATGAATAAGTTCCAGCATATTCTTCTTGAAGCATTTGGCTGCAGAAACCGGGAAGACAGTTGCACATAATTGGTGATGAACCTTGCCCTCTCAAATTACAAGAAACCGGGAAGACAGTTGCAGATAATTGTGGGGGACTTCTCCTCTCAATCGTGGTAATTGGTGGATTACTCTCAAAGTTGGAGATGACACACAAGATGTAGCAATACATTGCTGAAAATGTAACTTCATTTGTGTTTTCAATATTCCATACCTTGTGAGAAACAAACATATCGAATACAAACTTGAATTCTTGTAGCAGTTCTTGGAAGAATACGCATCCCATGAAGCCAATGAAGAAGCAACCTGCAATTTTCCCTAGTTTATATTAGAGGATTTGGACACGGACAGGGGTGTCAATCGGGTCGGTGGGTCGAGTTTCGGGTCAACCCCCACATTTTTTTTTTATTTTTTTCCCAACCCGAACCCGAAGCAACCTGAAACCCCCCAATCCGAACACGAATCCGTCTAACCCGTCTCAACCGGCCTAACTCGAATTTTATTTATTTATTTTTAAAAAATCAATGAAAAAATTCGAAAAATAAAAAATAATAATATTTTAATTTAAACACATAATAACAAAATTTCCGATTTAACAATTTTTTATTTGATTTAGTAAATATACTTTTAATTTTCTATAATTAAACTTTCAAATTCAAACATACAATATATAAAAATATAGGTAATATTTTCAAAAAAAAATTCGGGTCAACCCGCGACCCAACCCGAAACCCGTCTAACCTGGCACTAACTCGAACCCGACCCAAACCCAAAAAACCCTAACTCGAACCTGATTTTTTTCGTGTTGGATCATATCGGATTAACGGGTCGTGTCACATTTTGCTACCTCTTGACAGAGATTTGTATGTATAATTTTACAATATCTGATGATATCAGCTCATTTACTCCCAGAGAGAGCTGGGAATGAGCTACAAAAGAGGACTGTGAGACGATTCCTCAAATATGGCTAACATCAATCAAATCATTGAAAGTAAAATTATAATTTATAGTTTTTTTATTAATATTCATCGATTATTAAAAAAAGATAATTAAATTGTAGTTTATCGTCTTATGCCAAATTTATTGTTATGTTGTCAATTGTTATTCAACATCTCATTCATACATTTTAAACGATCTCACAATTTTTTATCACATCCAATCTCAGCCGTCCAAAGAAACCGATCTTATAAAATATTATTTTAGTTTTCAAAATTTTTAACTTCCCATAAGTTGCAGATTTTTTTTGTTTTGTTTTGCGAATATTATTATACTTGTAGATAGAAAATTGTTTTTTTTTTTGTTGTCTATTTGTGATCTCTATAAAATTTAAGTTTTAGTATGATATCTTTGTTTTTTTCGTAATTTTAGTCTATTTTCTGACTTGTTGTTACTATGAAACCAATGCAGTGATGATATGATGCTGACATGAAAATTAACATATTTATATTTTATGTTGCAATAAAAATGACTAAAATCGTCCAAAATCGAAATAGCTGCAGTTCTAGTTGTAAATACACTTTGTTACACCAAAAAATTCTTATGAAAAGTGTGATGATCGTGATTAAAGTCATCACCTTTGAAAATTCCATATAAACCTCGTTGCTGGAGAATTTTAAATTTGCCTGGCGGCTGGCGCCATGATGATTGTCACCCTCAACCGCCGATTTTTGTCCGTTTCCTCTCCAGTTTCTGTGGGAACTTTCATCAAACATTTTTCGAACCCAAAAACACCAGTCTTCAAATTCATCCACATTCCAACCGGGAAAAAGATCTTTACACCCACCGTCTCTGCCTCCGCCGCCCTTGACAACCCCCATTTCCAGACCTTGACTTCTCACCAGAGACTTCAAATTGGTCTCTACATGGATTCCCTTCTTCAGTGGAACCAGGTTACGCATATTTGTAATAATATTATTTTCAAATGAAGAGGATTTCAATACTTGTCTAATTTTTTTAACCATACAAGATTAAATCATGAGCTGAATCATTGGTTTCATCCCTCGTGTAGAAAATGAATCTCACAGCCGTGAAAGATGAAAATGAGGCAATGGAAAGACACGTGGAGGATTCCTTGGCGTTAGTCGAGCCCATTTGCAGTTCATACATGTCGTGTTGCGGGAGCTCTTTCCAGAATTTGAGTGTGATTGATGTTGGAAGTGGTGCAGGGCTACCTGGACTAATTCTTGCCATTGCGTGTCCTGGTTAATGCTAAAAAATTTCTTGACACGGGAATTATTTTATTATGATTTTATATACACTACATCATATGTAAAAATTGGACCGAATTTGTAATCATTTCTTTTGTTTTAAAATTTGGTTCTTAGGTTGGAAAGTGACGCTATTAGAGTCCATGAATAAGCGTTGTGTCTTCTTGGAGCATGTGGTTGGCTCCATAGGGATGCAAAATGTGCAAGTTATACGGGAACGGGCCGAGGTGTGGATTTCATATCTTACTTAATATTGCATATCCCTGCTCTGTTTTTGCTTTCGGTTTTTATTTACTTTTTGTTTTTTCCACTAAACCAGCTGTGTGTGACATGGTAAGTCAAAGCTGAAGCCTTTTTTACTAGCATTCAGCTATATTGAAGAATATCATTCTCCTATTTTATGAGACAAATCACTTAGAACTCGTTAACAAATTTGGGTCATATTGCTATTATTTTCCTTCATAACATGTTTTGCTTTGATAAGAGGAACCACGTTGGATTAATACAGAACCAACAATGGGCGTTGTTATTGCTAATTAATTAAATTAACAACTCTATGGAGCAGTCAGTCTCCTGTGGTTTAAGCATTGTAGGTGATATTAACGAGCTCTAGTTAGTATATGTCGTGCTATGAATTTCTTAGAAAATTTTCATTCATGATAAGCTAGTAACAGGAGTTCAACTGGATGTTTGTTACAGAAAACAATGGGATGTGTTTATTTTTGCATGATGATTAGCATTGTGAGGCAATCTCCAATGAAGCAATTGAGGTTCGACACTATACAAGAAGTCCCGTGTAACCTCTCGATTGTTTTACTTGAGCATTCATAATGGAATTTGTATATTCTTATGACGTGGTTTCTTTCTTAGTTCTTACTGTGAGACATTGTTGCCAGTTCCCTATCGGATATTACTAACATTGAATATTTTCACATGTGATCTGCTTTAGATATTTCACTTTTCCTCATATATCGCCTGAGCAGTGTGAACCTTTATGTAGGACAGAATTTGGGACAGAATCCTGCCTTCAGAGAGAGTTTCGACATTGCAGTTGCTAGAGCAGTTGCAGAAATGAGAGTTCTGGGTAAACAAAAATAAAATAAATAAATAACAGAATTTTTTGTGCTTGAATTGGAAGTTATACCTTTTTCTGAGCATCTGATTTTCTTTGGCTCACAGCTGAGTACTGTCTACCTCTGGTCCGTGTTGGTGGTTTGTTTCTCGCAGCAAAGGGTCATGATCCTCAGGTATTCTGCTACAAAGGGGAGTCTGTTAAATTACTTTTGCTATGTACTATTAAATGCTTGAGCTTGAATATTTGTTTCTTTTATGTTTTTACTTTTGAGTTTCAGCATCTGCGTGAATATTTGTGTTTTTTTTACTGTCTTCCTGTGTGTTTATGTTGAGTAGATGATAGATGTATCATATTTGGATCTTTTTAAATGTATGTAGCATTAGTATGTAAGAACTGATAATCCCTTTGCAAAACCATGTTTCTAGGAGGAAGTTACAAGAGCTGAAAGAGCTATTCATTTGATGGGTGCTTCTCTCTTGCAAGCATGCTTTGGTATGTTTCTTTGAACCAAGTTTGGCTATTTTTTCTTGGCACGGCCTTGAAAAATAATTTATAAGAAGTTGTATGGTACTTCTTCCGAACCCTGATATTTTGCTCCTAATTTTTTTAAAAATTGTTCTTAACATTTTATTTATTCTTGCAGTCATGAAGTTTAAAGACTAATTGTAATCCATCACTCTTGTGCGACACTCTAGTACCTTGATTTCTTAGTAATGTGTGTGAATATGTCTTCCAAGTATTATAATTGAGTATTGCATGAGCCCCTTTTTCCCATCGCTCTTTAGGTTGTCTGGACCACTACGGACTTCTCTTATCAGTCGTCCCACGATCCTACAACAACCAAAAGGAGTCTCAAGCACTTGCTATAGGGTCTTGATTATGATTGCAACCACAGCATACGGCCTGATATTATGCTTTACATTCAACTGATCATCCTTAAAAGTTAAAAAGTTGCCAACTGTTAAATCTTGTCTTCCGGCAACATTGGCCTGTCAAAAGTTAAAGCATTCTAGTGAAGTCTGTTGTATTGTCAACTGCTTACACTATTAACAGAAACTTTTTATTCTCTCCAGTGGAATCACATAGCAAATATGGACAAAGAACAGCCATTATATGCCGAAAAAATGGTCCCACTCCAAAAAATTATCCTCGTGTTCCAGGCACTCCATCCAGGGCACCGCTGTGAACCAGATACTCAATTTGTATGCTGTGAGCTTCTCTCATGTTGTTTGTTAGAAATTATAATTTCACAATTATATAGGGACAGAATTTTTCTGTTTTGTAATTTAACTGGGAAACAAACTGGTGACAGCTTATAAAAGTTTGTACTTTGTCCCTTCATCGGCAGCTTCTCCACATTTTCTCCCTCTCTGTTTTTGTTCTCGATTACTCCGAAACAAATATAGAACATTCCGACTTTCCGGCCTATCCCACATAGTAGCAGAGATAAATTTGTTGTGATAATTTATCTATTTACGAAATTTGATTCGAATATCCTCTTGGAAGCTAATTTTTTCTCACGCTTTAAATTTTTTGGCTGATGGCTATGTAATCTCATTTCTCAATTTCTGCTCGAAATCCCATCTTCACATTAGGTAATAAATATAATGGTTTTTCTGCTGGATAACTAAGGGGGTTTGCCTCTGTATGAATTCGTCTGCTGACACTAACTTTATAGCGGATGCAGATATATATGTGAGTTACCCTCTCGACGACTATGTCTCCGATTAGGACGTAATTCATGTTGGCAAGGTTAAAAAAAAAATTACAGGCAAAGAACTACGTCCTGTGATAATTATATGTCTAGACGCAAACATGAAAGTGTGTATTCAAATTTTAAAGATAATGTGATACCATCCAATCCCAGCTGATATAATCTTTGAATCTTTACACTCTCTCAAGTTAAAAATATGTAAAATGGAAGGTTAATTTCAAACACGAAAAGGTGTTCTTTTGTTGAGCAATACCAAATAGTCGTTCTGATTGTGCCCGTCGGAGAACAGGCAAATGAAACTAGTTATCATAACAACAACGAGCTCGTTGTTGTTTAAACGTGAAAAATAGATGAATTTTCTTTGTTACAACACAAGCAACATAAATAAAATCTTAAATTTTGATTGTGAGTATCTTCACAATCATGATATTCGATAATGAGGTGAAAGAAAATCGAAAACCCAAGTTGCTTAATGTTATTGCTGTTTTGCTCTAACTTGGAATGTAAGATATTTATCTTACTTCTACATGTTATTGGATTTTAAGGCAAATCATTAAGCCTTCAACTTGTCGAACATTCTGTAAAAATCATTGAACATGCCAATTCTGGTTCATGTTTACATCAAGTAGAGGTGGCTGAATCATTTTCTCCCGAGAGTGAACAATAGGAGATATGTTTTCTTGACTGATTTTTGTCATTATTAGGAACATGAATTCTATAATTAAAATTTCCTGAGCTTAGATGATAAAAAGACTTTAAAAGCAGGTCAAGTGACTATAATATATATTAAGTCGATGTCCAGTAGGTCTATCAGCTGGAAAAGATGAATGCTTTTAGCCAAGAAAAGCAAAAGATGAATGCTAAAATTGCACATCATAATTCTATAACTTTACTTGCCTGTATCTCCTTTTTTCCTAAAATTAGTGTATTATTGTGAACTGCTTTTTGAAGTGGACTTTTGGGTCTGCCCAAATTTTACTTTAGCCTTCCACAAATTGGATTTCTCCTCTCTTTATGATCACCAGTGAACTTCATACTATTGAAGTAAGATAACTGATCTTCCATTATCAGTTTTAGAAGTTGTAGAAGCAGAGTTGATTAATTGATTAGTCTTCTTTGTACTTGGATGAGCTTAAGATAGTTTCCGAGCAGGAATTTGGAAACATTATTCTGAGTTTTAGGGTCTGTTTAGATGTTTATGAATAACAACGAAATGTTATTTAAATACATACTTTAATACATGTTCAAGTATTAGCGGAATCTGTTTCCAAGTTTGTGGCCATGTTTTGAGTTTTTATTAAAGAAATAAGTAAGGTGGCACTTTTATTAAGACGTTTGGGAATAGAAAGACTGCGAATGAGAGAACATTGTAATTGTTATTTTGCGCAAGTGTTCAGTTATATGCATTCATTAAGGTTTATATAGATAGTATAATCCCATTTTTGAGACATCCGCATTTTGGGGTGACTGGAAACTATTGACTTTAAGCCCTGGAAAACCAACTGCTTTGTGGAGTAATTGGTTGCTTACATAATTACATTCTACTCTTAGAATTACTCCTACATATAAGATGTTTATACTCGATCAGTTATAAAATATATATGTGGGATAGGCCTCGAAAAATCCGGAAACCCCGATAACAGGAGTGCTTTCTTCTAATTACAGGTTAAAAAATCTACCACAACTTATTCCGGGGGTAGAAAAATCTGCCAGACCTTAATGTCGAAATCCAGACTTGCACTATATAGGAGATATGTTGATATTGTTTCTGATGTAGGATCAAATGCCACAGTAATGCACTTGACTGGCCCTTTGTGGCCTTCAAGAACCGCTACACAAGAGTATGAATTCTCAGTCCCCCTCCAAATTCTCACTGTGTTATCAGCCGAACCACTGCACACTAAATCCGATACAGTAGCCAGACACAATATGGACTTAGTGTGCCCCCTCAGTGCCCCTACTGCCGCCATGTAGCCGCTACCGGCAGTTTTTGTCCAAACTAGGATTGATCTATCACCAGCTCCAGAGTACAGTGTCGATCCATCTCTGCTTAGCGCAAGTGCATTAACCCCAGACTTGTGTTTCTCTAGTGTAGCCACTAGGTAATGCTTCATATCACCTGGAGTCTGTTTCCAAACTTTGATTTTCTTGTCTGATGATCCCGTGTAAATATGGTCATCGCTCGATGTAATGATGGTGTTTATTGCATCATCATGTGCTTTGGCTATTGATTCCAAGCACTTGAAATCTGTTGTCCTCCAGATTTTCAGTGTTCGGTCCCAAGAAACTGAGTATAATAAGGATTCATCACTTGATATAGCTAGCGCCGAAACTGTGTCGACGTGGTGAACCCATGTGCATGTCTTGTGCCTTCTTACTTGGACATGGTTCTTGGGCAAGAAAATTTTGAGGGCACGGTCACTTAGTGTTGGGAGTGTGGCTAAATGTGTGAACTTCTGGTGATCGTTATTAAGTTTATCGACTTTCCATACTCGGATTTTATGGTCCTGATGAGCACTGATGATTTTATCTTCTGCTGCTACTAGAGCTTTAACTGCACCTTTTCCTGCCACAACCATGTTATCATCAGTCAGATTCTCAGAGTCCATCGTAGACCTTAGAGCATCATGTTTCCATAACCGAATTTCTCCATCCGAAGAGCCGGTGAAGAAGAATCCTCCGTAAAGAAGAAGGGATGATGTGTAGGAGTTTTGTCCCTTAAGAGTTGCCACACATCGATGGTTCATGTTTAGGACGTGACATTGGTTTTGGGGCGACGTTGCAAGGGACGGAACCGAGGCAAAGCTCAGCTGGGAATCCAAGAAACTTGCCTCCTGTGATAACGGATGGCTAGAAAAGACTGAGGAATCATTGCTTGAGGTACAAGTTTGGTCACATGGCTTCATTTTCTGTGGGAAGAAACATGGAGAAATAGATAAATATATAGAGAGAGGAGATGTACTTAGTGAAGTGAAAGCTGTTGGAGTAGCATGTTTTTTCAAGTAAGATGGCCCCGTTTTGATAGCGAGGGTTGGGTATTATCACAAAACAACAAGGTAAAATATAAATATTTTGTACATGTTAGTTAGAGCGGAGCGAAGCAGGTTTGCCATCTTTTTTCCGTCTCCGAATTCTATCAACACCCTCATATCCGTCTTGATCCTCACTTTTTCGTGTTCGAGGAATTCCTGAACTCGAACTTGTGGAGATTAAATCATCATCTCACCCTATTTTTGTTTTAAAAATGTTAGTGGGGCAGAGATTTCACGAACTCAAATTTATTATTATCAATTATTAGCAATGATAAAATTAATATTAATATCAATATTATTATTAATATTTTCAAAAAATATTATTATTATATTATTACTATTAATGATAATAATATTATTAAATATTATTTTTGGGGATGGGGATACTCCCCAAAAAATCGCGGATCTTCATCTCCGTTTTGGATTTTTCTCACGGAGCTTCGAATCCGTGGTAAAAATTGTCAGCCTGTGAACAAATTTTTACATGAAAATTGAGTTGAAATCGAAAACGATTATGCTTGAGAAACATGATATCAAAGCCTTGTGTGCCACACTTATTCCTACGTATAACAAAATATCACACAAAGGTTTGTATTTATATCGACTTTGATTTTGTAATATATTTTATTTATTGATTGAAAAAAATAACACACATAATTTAAATTAAATAAAAAATACTTTGTCTAGTCAAATAGACAACACAAAAACTCATATGAGACGGTCTCACGGATCAATTTTGTTAAACGGATATTTTATATGGGTCACCCACCAAAAAGTATTACTTTTTATGTCAAATATATTAATTTTTATTGTAAATATGGACATGATTTATGTGTCTCACGAATAAAGATCTGTGAGACCGTCTTATGAAAGACCTATTAAATAGACAAACATTCCCTCAAAAGTTGAGCCTATTAAATTGAATCTAATTAAGCCAAAAGTATCTCCCCTGCCTCTGTTGTATGTATATGTGTAAAAAATAATTTAATTGACATGATTAAACAACATAAAACCCGACTCGATACCGACTCGACTCGGCTTGCCTCAAAGGGAACAATGGAGGATGAAATGGATGCCAAGAAGACAGACACCCCATGTTGAATCAGTAACTCATCTACCTCTGTTGTATATGTATAAAAAAATAATAATCTAATTGACATGATTAAACAACATAAAACCCGACTCGATACCGAATCGACTCGGCTCGCCTCAAAGGGAACAATGGAGGATGAAATGGATGCCAAGAAGAAGGACACCCCATGTTGGATCAGTAACTCACAACAAAAGAAGATTTTACCAAATTCCCGTACATCATATTTGACTTCTAAAGTGGAAGACAAGTCTTTTCCACTTATGTCATGCCAACTGCAATAATTCCAATCCAACCAGATGTCACATTGTTTCTTAAAAACAAAAATTTGTGTGAAACGGTCTCATATATCGTATTTTGTCAGACGGACCTCTTATTTGGGTCATCCATAAAAAATTATTAATTTTATGCTAAGAGTATTACTTTTTATTGTGAATATCGATAGGGTTGACTCGTCTCACGAGTCTCACGGATAAAGATTCGTGAGACTGTCTCACAAGAGACATACTCTTCTTAAATTAGGACTTTATTATTTAAAAATTATAAATTTATTTGATTATTAAGTTTTGAGAAATTACCCTTTCTTTTTCTGGTGATAGCTTTCAATTTTCACCATTTAAATAATTAAATAAATCACACTTTCAACTCCAAACAGAAAATTCAAGAAAAGATTAAAAAATAAAACAAAGTGTCTCTTCATGCACTTTCTTAAAATGTCCCTTTGCAATTCACATGCACTCTATTTTATTTGCCCCCAATTGATTGGTTTACTAGAGGTAAATATGATTATCTTAAATTGAAAATATTTAAATTTTATTTATAATTATTACATGATAAAGATCTTTACCAACCTTACCAAACAGTTAGTCACAAACCTCTAGGTATGGTGGCACCATATATCACTAAAACGGCCGAATTTCAAGTTCGAGATTAATTATTTATATCATAGTTGGAGATTTAAAAACTATGTTATATTAATGAATAATGCTAAAGATACAACAAAGATATCATATATCGATATTTATAACAATTATATCAGAGATTTTGTATTGAATTTATCTTGAGATTTTGATGAATGAAATTTTTATATTGAATTTTTCGTGTTGTGAGAATTATAGTGCAGATCTGGTTGTACATGTAGCATTATTATTTTTTTTTTTGCAATAAGCATTTTAGGTAGTCATTATGTTACTTAATTTTTTTTATAGTACTATAATTTAGGGTGAAAAAATGCATAACCATAAGAGTATTTTGTTGTTATCAAAATGATCACTTCATAAATATAATATAGTAAAAGTTTATGTTGAGAAAATTAATAAAATAATGTTGTGTGTGGTTAATTAAACATAATCAAATGTTTAGTTTCAAATCTATATATCGATAATTTATTTTACATCAATCAAATCATTATTTATTTATGACATGTTAATCAAATCATAAAACTAACATTACAAAATTTATCATTTTTATCTTTCATTTATTTATATTCATTAATTATTAGAAAAAAATAAATTATAATTTATTATTTTATCCCAAATTTAATCAGTCAAACCAAATATATTTTTATTATTCAGTATCATTCTACATCTTATATAAATATTTTAATAATCACAGTATTATTTATCTGATCAGTTTCATCGATTCAATGACACGACCATATACCAGAAAGTCACAAACCAAGAGACCAATTCAGTTTTATAGGCATCTCTTGTCTAATAAAGATTCTTAATTGACAAGACAATGTTTGTAATTATCCAAAACATCAGAGGACTTTTGGGTATTTTCGAAGTAATTTGTCGATTGTTAATTTGTTTTTTTAGGTTAATTAGGCTTATAATTATGATTAATATAGTGATTTAGACTTTTACCATTCGCCCAATCAGATGGGATTATTTCACCCTACCCCTACAGGCAGTGCCTGCAGGAGTACATCCAAATACCAGAATTTTTTTTGGCCCAATTTTTTTTTTTTAAAATTTTTTTATTCCCCATGATATGAATCTCAACCCTTGATCTTGAGTATGGCCCACACCACCCAGATCGAACCTTCCCAACAGATGTCTCCTTTAGTCAAGTTGCGTTTGGCTTTGACAATTAATATAATACTAATCAGAATTTCGACTTGTCTTTGTCAATATAATCTAATCAATATATGTAATTAAAGTCACTACAGCTGTGCATATTGATGGATTAATGCTTTAATCACACATTCGAATTCTGGTTGAACAAGCAAACTTGTCAGTCTTTTTATTTTTTATAATATTTGTAAGATCGAGCGATTGCCGCTTTACCAAAAGTTATAGCTAGTAGTAATGATGTAACTCAAATCTTTTAAACCGCACAGCAGCTCAAGCACCACGGTTCGATCGTTCTACCAAGCAAGGACAATTATTGTACCCAACAATCTCCCTCCTAATAATTGCACTCCTTGCAATCAATGAGAATCGAACCCGTAACCTTGGCTCTGATACCAATTTTGAGCACACACATCCATGTTTTAAAATACTGAGCGGACATAATCTCGTACGTATGTGTTTTTAGGAGTACATGTATTCAAGATTTGAAAATATGAGGATTTAATTGATAATTTTTTCACGAGATATTTTTAATAATATAGTGGTTTGTATATGATTAGTGATTACCCATATTTTTAAACTTTGTCCTCCCAGAAGTATTTTTGTTTTATTGGTTTATTTTTTAGGAGTATATTAAACTAAGACTAGAACAGGAATGCAAATTTTGTTGTACTCCATTAATATTTGTGTTAGGATACAATAATTATCTTTACTAATAGAACAATCGATACACACGGCCCTTAGTTTATTCACAACTTAAAATATTAGAGTTACTCTATTACCACAAACAATAGTTTTTTATATATAAAAAAACAATTTTTCAGTCCTATAATTGATATCAGAGATAAGATCTTGTATTATATTATCATATAATATTGTAAAAAGTACAATTATTGAGACGTAGATTGTTGAGATGTAATAAAAAGAGTACAATTTTTGAGATATGGAATGTTGAGATACAATAATAATCTCTAACATCGAGACTTTTAGTGTTTGAGCTACTATAAAATGTAAAACATGTCTTTTATAAACCGTTACCACAAATTATAATTTTTAAATAATATATTTTTTCGTAATGAAGAAAGGGCATGAATGAAAATAAATAGAAGATTTAGAGTAGATCTTTTTTAAGATGGTCTCACGAATCTTTATCTGTGAGAGTGGTCAACTCTATCGATATTTACAATAAAAAGTAATACTATTAGCATAAAAAATAATATTTTTTTCATCAATGACCCAAATAAGATATTCATCTCATAAAATACGACGGGTAAAACCGTCTCACACAAGTTGTTGCCAAAGATTTATATAGAATTTTTTTTTTTGTCTGATCTATATTATATATGATATTCCACAAAACTTTGTCATATACAGTACTGTTGTGATCTCACACCAATATTAAAGATAATTGTGGAATAATATTATTAATTTCAGATATTTTTCTGTCTGAACTATTTCGAAGCTACGCAAAGATTAAAATATTTATTGCTTTTTAACTTTAATTTTAAAAAGCCACACTTTACTTAAAATGACACTTTCGAATGTGAATCTTGACATCCGTCAGCATATCTAAGCTATGATATTACTTCTTTTAGAGATATAGTCGGGTTTAAGCTCGAGATCTCGTATCAAATTTATGATTTTGATGTCAGATAGACTAAAAAACATTGGCCGCAAAATGATTTCATAATTTACTTGTATTGTAGAAATGATTATTTTTATATGTATCAAGTATTAATTACGAAGATCTAGATATTATAAAATCGTCTTTTCGATGTTAAGAAAATTATGTTTTTGGTCATGTAACTTGCATGTTTTTAATTTTGTTCTTGTTTGTTGGATAGTTAACGATTTTAGTTCATTAGTTTGTATTTTTTTTTCAGTTTAGCCTTTTATGTTGTGCCATAAAATAATAATGTGGTGCCGGACATCGTTGACATGTCCGATATCATATTAACACTCCAATAAAATACAAATTAATGGACTAATATCATGATTTTCGACAATAAGATAATGACTCAAATAGAAGATCTGTCTCACAAAATTACTTGTAAGATTGTTTCACAAAATCTCATGAGACTATCTCACAAATTTTTTGCGTTAATTCTATATATATAAAAAAAACTTGTCACCTTAATTGAGCTTGACTTTATGTAAATGACCTTTAGGCATAAAAGGTGCTCACAACTTGAGGAACGTGACATCTCGACCAAGGGCGGAGCCACCTTATGACCCACTCGGGTTGTACTTCGGGCTGATCTTTCTATTTTTAATTTTTTTTAATTAAGTTCGGATGGTTTTTCTACTTTTAATTTTTTTTTTATATAGATTTTTTGGTTCAAACTTGTATTTAGTCCGAGGTCACTGATCTCGCATATCTATATTTTTGGCTTCGTCACTGATCTCGCGGACATATAAACGTGCTTTAATACAGAAATCGAAGTTATTGGACGTGGTCCAAAAGTGTATAGAGACGAAGAACTATGTCATTGTAATAATTTTATTGAAGAAAAGATGTAATTTCTATATTCAATATTATAAATATACATCCAAATACAAAATTCAATTTCCAAATTGAAATCATTTTGTTTATTAATAATTTCTCGTAAATTTGCTGACTCAGTGTCCTATATCTAAAGCTAAATTTGACATGACCTTAGTCGACGTTGTAGGGTATTGTTGTCCGGTAAATGGTGGATAGTAATAAAATATATTGGAATATCCCAACCACTGCATTTTGAAAATAAAGATAAATGTCAATTTCAGTAGTGTATATATTGTATTGTTGGTGGGCACGGGCCGGGTTTTTCGGGTTTCGGATAGTTCGGATCGGGTACCCGATTTTTTCGGGTAGCATTTTCATTACCCGAACCCGATCCGATTCTGGACACTATCCGCGTTTCGGGTACCCGATAAGGTTGGGTTCGTTTTTTTTTTTTGACAAAATAACATTTTCTCCCGGGACTACTGCTCACAATCACCGACCCTCATTCAAAGTAGAGGTCAGTAATTGCGGTGCTTTGGAATGAGAAACGTATAGATACAGCTTTGAAAAAGAATGTAATAATTGATTAGTTGCGGTGCAATATTTTCCAATTTATTAAACTGGACCGATCCAATTATAAGCTCATATTTTATTATTTTTATTTTTAAAAAACAATCGGGTACCCGATCCGACTAAAATATAGTCGGGTTCGAGTAGTACGCAAACCCAACTAGTTACCCGATTTTACCCGAAAATTGCACCCAATCAGGTTCGGGTCGGGTAGAACCCGAAAAACCCGATCCGATTGCCCACCCCTATATATATTGTATTGTTATATTTTTTGGTTATGTATATTTAAATTTTAATCGTGTATGTATTGTATCGTAATATTTTTTTGTTCTGTATTTTTTGTTGAATCAATTATGATAATGTATGTAATTATGTTTTGACATTCAATTTTAGTCATTTTAACAAAATTTACGTAAAAAAAATGATTAAAATCATTATTAAATTTTTATAATTACATTGATAAACACATTTACATGTCAAGAGAGATTTTTGATACCGTAATTATAAAATTTTAACAATGATATCACTAATTTAATAACGCGCGTTTAGGGAAAAGGAGATAAGATTGATTATCAAAACATATTACATGACTATAATAGATTCGACATAATATACATGATTAAGAATGTCATGACTCAGTACATACATGACTAAAATTGATATTTTGTCAAAAAATAAATATATTATTATTTATATTTTTGAATTTTATGTTTTTTTTTTTGTCTTTAGGTTTATTTATGTCTTAAATTTTATATTTTCAACCTTATGGATTTTTTCCTATTAATATCAGCTCTCTATGTTTCTTGATTATTATTATTTTAAGGTATTGCATTGCATGTTTTGGTATAGTACTAAAAAATCCGGTTTAAAAGGTCATGTGGTGTTTTCTTTTATTAAAATTGACATCTTCGTTTTTGATATGATATACACATATCGTGCACACTTATGTGAGCATCGATGAAGTGACATTCGTATATTAGATTTACAATTTTTCTATGTCTTATCACATCCAATATGTGATTGTCATCTCATCAGTGCACGCATAAGTGCGCATGATGTGTGTTCTACATATCAAAACTGATATATAAATATGATATGACGATTTATATAAAACATGCTCACATCCTCGATGATCATATAAGCTAAGATCATAATCGTCGTGTCATCGTCGACACAAAGTTATAAATCATAGAATAAATCATGACTTGAAGGCATATCATGTTGCCGAAAGGTTTGCTAGGTCAAATACATTATTGTTATCCTATATAAAAGAATTTCAAACTCTAATTATCCTAAACCCTATAACCTATGATCTCATAAGTCATAATTATTTCATAAACAAATCAATCAATTTCATATTAACACGTGCCAATATAAATTTGTGGGTTAATTAAAAAAATGAACTAATTTATATAAAATGTTTACTAATAATTTTTTCTTTGAAAATAAAATTATTAAGTCGGATCCGGATTCAATCTGGGGCATATGAAGGAAAGGCCCAATGAAATATGATTTTGGACCGGTTTTGTAGCCCAAAACTCTGAATAATAAGTGGCCCAGATCTTTTGCAATTCAAGCATGCAAGCACGGCCCAACAGCTCCCTGTAATAATTTTCGACATTTGTGGTGTAAATTTGTAGACAAAGTGGGTAAACATTATACACCTGATTTAAAAATATTTTTGTTAGTCAATATTTTTCGATATATATTAAGTAAATCTCAAGCTAACATAGTAGTCTGTAAGTCGCGTTAGCCAAGTAAACTGTATTAGATAAATTTTGTGTGATAAGTTCGTCCAAAAACGTTAAATTTTTATCATTTAGATTTTCATTATTACAATTTTTTTTTTTTTTTATAAAAAGCCACCCTCTCCAAAATTTGTAGTTCTCGAACATTTTTTTTTTAAAATCCTACCAAATTGGTTGTGTTAGAAAGATACAACATACAGAAAATAGAGGGAAAAAATTTGGTCTCTTCGCATTGTCCCTATCAAGTTTCATTAATTATCAAATTGTTCTTACCAATTATTACTACGCAAATTGAATTTCACAAAAATATATAATTCAAATTAGAGTAGGTGTCTCAACAATATATATTTCAAATTAGAGTAGGTGTCTTGTGAGATAATCTCAAGAATTTTTATCTGTGAGACGGGTTAACCCTAACGATATTCATAATAAAAAGTAATAGTCTTAGCATAAAAAAATAAAGCAAAAAATTGTGTGAGACGGTCTCGCGGGTCGTATTTTGTGAAACGGATCTCTTATTTGGATCATCGATGAAAAAGTATACTTTTTTATGCTAAAAGTATTACTTTTTATTGTGAATATCGGTAGAATTGACTCGTCTCACAGATAAAGATTCGTGAGACCGTCTCACAAGAGACATACTCAAAAAGTAATATTTTTTCATGGAATACCCAAATAAGGGATCCGTCTCATAAAATATGTTTCATGAGACCATCTCAGACAAGTTTTTGTCCTCAAATTAATGATCTCTTAAAAATAAATTAACTTTACAAATATGCCCCTTATTAAATCACAAAAAACCCATTTTTTAAAAAAAAAAAAAATTATTAAAACATATGAACACATTCTCCATTTCGGCTTTACAAAAAATGCCCCAATGAAATCATAAAAATTCATGATCTCTAAAAAAAAATTACAAAAATACATTCAATAAAGAAAAAAAACTATGTAAATATTTATTTATTTTGCATAAATATTTATTATATGAAAATATCATAAATGCATGTAATTTGTGCTCCCTCATTACACTTTCCCCTCTAAGTGTCAATTTAATTTATAATTTTAAATATAAGAATACAACGTGGGGAGCTCAATCTTGAAAATGAATTCCAATTCTTTATTTTCCACGAACGTGGAGGCTACCACCCATTGGACTCCCCTACCTTATTATTATTATTCTTTATTTTATAATATCAAATTAATTACTAATTTTCCAAAATTCTTACATTATCCTTAAAATGTATATATATTGTCACATTAGGAAGAGTACATAGGATTACCTAAAGACATACAAGAAAATTGAACATGGTGACTTTGGCACCAGGATATGTCATTCTTGCCTTGTTAGTTTGCTCATTTGCTTTGGATGTAGCCACGGTACAAGCTTTCGACTATGCCGACGCCCTCGACAAGAGTCTCTTGTTCTATGAGGCGCAACGGTCCGGTAAATTGCCTATGAGCCAACGCGTGAAATGGCGCGGTGACTCGGGGCTACGTGATGGTTATGATCAAGGGGTAAAACCTCCTCCATTTTTTTTTTGTTGTGGCTTTGAAATGAATATAACAACATGATAATTTTGACTCCATCTGTGTGTGTTTCATGGGCAGGTGAACTTGGTTGGAGGGTACTATGATGCTGGAGATCATGTAAAATTTGGCCTACCAATGGCATTTGGTGTGACAATGCTATCATGGGCAGCCATTGATTTCAACAAAGAGTTGCTCTCTCTCAACCAGTTGGGACACACTTTGGAAGCCATCAAATGGGGAACTGATTATTTCATCAAGGCACACACTCAACCAAATGTTCTTTGGGCACAGGTACCAAATTTTTTTGCATTTTCTTGGTCACATAGTTGCTTTACAAACGACTTATATCTCAATCATTTCATGAGTTTACGATGATATCGACTACTTTCGTGTCTAGGTGGGAGACGGGGTATCGGATCATTACTGTTGGGAACGCCCGGAGGATATGAGCACGCCAAGGACTGGATACAGGCTAGACCCTGAACATCCAGGATCAGACCTGGCCGGAGAAGCTGCAGCCGCCTTCGCTGCAGCCTCTGTTGCTTTCTTGAAATATGATTCTGCATATTCTAACCTTCTGTTAATACATGCAAAACAGGTTAGCAGTTTATTCTTTTTTTTTTTTTTTTGGTTTTTAGATTCAGCTGAAATGTAAACTTAAATTCAAAATACATGGTGTTATCTGATATGTTTTCTGTGTTTTGTTTTTCCCAGCTTTTCTCATTTGCGGATAGGTTCAGGGGATTCTATCATAATTCCATTGACTCAGCCAAGCAATTCTACCCTTCATCTGGTTATTTTGTGAGTTGTGATCTCTCAGTTTTTTCGTCAATATCGGTCGATTTAGCGAAAAATTAATCGGGTTTTCTGTTTCTTGTTTATTATTAGATTTTTTGGGGTCTCTAATCTTTTTCTTGATATTGTGATTAGGATGAGCTTTTATGGGGGGCAGCATGGCTGTATAGAGCTACTAATGATGACTATTATTTGAAATATGTTGCGGATAACTGTGCCTCCTTGGGGGGAACTGGAATGGCTGTCAAACAATTTTCATGGGACAACAAGTATGCTGGAGTCCAGATTCTTCTCTCAAAGGTAAGTCGAGATACTTAATATCCTCGTATTTCGAGCACATGTGGATACCATTCAAAATGTGCTGTTTAAACTGTTTCATATAATTTTTTTAGAATCAGCTTCATATTTAACTACTGCGACAAACATTCGATCCTATTACCAGAATTGAAGACCAAGATTCTTGTATCACAGTGAGTTAGTTTATTTTGTGCAGATTTTGTTAGATGGAGCTGGAGGACAATACTCTTCGATACTCCAAGAATATCGCGCCAAAGCCGATTACTTCACTTGTGCTTGTCTTCAAAAGAATGATGGCTACAATGTCCCTTTGACTCCGGGTGAGTATTAATCGTAAAAAATTTACATATAAAATTTCAATAATTTTTAGTTAAGAAATGACTTTCCCTAACTCAACCATGATTTTCAGGTGGCCTTGTCTATTTAAATGAGTGGAACAATCTGCAGTATTCTTCCTCTGCTGCATTTCTCCTTGCTGTTTATTCTGACTATCTTGCAAAAGAAAAAAGTGTAGTCAACTGTCCTGATTCCCCACAAATCCAACCTCAAGATCTCCTCAACTTCGCAAAATCACAAGTATGAATACTACATCGCCCCCCTTTCGTCGTTTTTTTTATAGTTCTTTCTTTCTTCTAAACTCTGTTGATTTCATGCCTATGACTACCTGCACAGGCTGATTATATTCTTGGCAAGAATCCTAAGTCACTGAGTTACTTGGTGGGTTATGGACCGAACTATCCGGTGCATGTTCATCACAGAGGGGCTTCTATCGCCTCCGTTTCCATCCTCCAGACCAAGGTTGGATGTGTGGAAGGATTCGAGACTTGGTACAAACGCCCCGAAGCAGATCCCAATGTTATACATGGCGCATTGGTTGGAGGACCGAATGCTAACGACGAATTCACAGACGACAGGTCTAATTATCAACAAACTGAACCAACTATATCAGGCAATGCCCCTCTTGTAGGACTTTTCTCCAAGCTCCACAGCCTGCCTCAAGATTCTGCAGGTAAATTACATCCAGAAACTGTCAGCAAAAACTAAATTTTCAATCTCAACATTAATGTAACGATTCTTGACCGAACGGTTGGCCTCAATCACCAGGTTCATACCATCAAGAACAACCAAAACCATACAATCCTCAGAACAACTCACCCAAAGGTAAAAAGCATACAGCATTATAACTTGGAGCCTAAGCAACATCTTACATCCGAATCAGGTGAATATTCATAGGCAACATATCCATTGTTTCTTGCAGATATCCCTGTCAAGTTTCTTCACTCGATAACAAACTCATGGGGAGTAGGCAAAGAGACTTATTATCGACACCAAGTGATAGTCAAGAACGTTTCGAAGCAGCCGATCACAGAGCTGAAGCTTGGCTTCGAAAAGTTAACAGGGCCATTGTGGGGGCTGTCTCCTACACAGGAGAAGAACACTTACCAGTTCCCTGAATGGATCAAAGTATTGGAGCCTGGTTCTCAATGCACTTTTGTATATGTCCAAGGTGGTCCTCAAGCCAAGATTTCAGTTCTGAGCTATCATTAACAAAATCTTTATAAAAATTTTAAACATGTATAATTTGATTCCCATGATTTTGGATTGAGTTTCTTAACTTTTTTCTTATTGTTATGATGCTGGAAAATGTATGAAATATTATGATAATTAAGAGACTGTATATGTAATGAAATGTTGGGATATCCAATTATATATCCTTGAGGGTTTCCTTGAGACGTCGAAAAATTACTGACATAACACCAAAATATAAGGAGATAGAATTATATATATATATATATAATTCTATCGTGGATAGACAATTTTAATATGATTTATTATATATAATAGATACATAAGTGTGTATGGTTGGCACACACCATATATAAAAATATAATATATATATATATATATATATATATATATATATATATATATATATATCAATTAAATATGATATTATTAGGTGGAGTAGATTTTCCAGCTTGGCATAGTTTTATTTCATTTGATTTCGAAATTAAAAATTAAATATGATATTATTAGGTGGAATAGATTTCCCAGCTTGGCATAGTTTTATTTCATTTGATTTCGAAAAAAAAAAATAACACTTATATATTTGGTGATTAGATTAAGGGTAAATTTCAAAAAAATACATCTGTCATTGTTTCACTTAAAATTCAGTACCTAACCATAATTTTGTAGAAATCAATAACTGACAATCAATACATTTAGTTTTGACTACCCATAAAGCAAACTTTACATTTTTACCCTTTATTATTTAAATAAATATATTATTTTATCCACAAAAATTATATCATTTTTCTCCATTTAAAATATAATTTTAACAAAATATTGTTTCTCAATTATCATGGAATAAAACTAAATACTTATTTTGACATACAAAGTACCTATTATGGGGTTTCAGATACTTGATTTTGCTCTTTGAATACTCCAAACATATAATAAAATACTATATTTTCGAGCATTCACCATAAATTCAGTCATTGTTGCATTAGGATAACTTATTCATGTCATTTTATTTTTTTTAAAAAAAACATATGTCATCACTCATCTTGAAATAAAATTAAGTATTTATTTTGACCTACAAAATACCTATTTTGGTGTTTCAAATTCATGATTTAACTATTTGAATACTCCAAATGTGTAAGAAAATACTAGATCTTCGAGCTATCATAATAAATTCAATAATTGTTGGTCTTTTCATTGAAAATGCATTAAGATTACTTACTCATGTCATCTAATTTTTTAAAAAACATAGTTTCTCACTCATTGTTGAATTAGAAAAATTACTTATTTTGATCGATAAAATACCTATTTTCGGGTTCCAAATATTTGATTTGACTATTTGAATAATTCAAATGTGTATGAAAATACTTAAGTTTCAATTAATATTAAGTGATTTTTGATTGTGTCATTTGTGGAGTTAAAATGTGATATTTAAATTGGTACAAAGAGTATCTAATTAGAGTATATAAATACATGATTTTACCCCGTAAATTCTCATATCCAATTATTTGAGGATGCCAAAATATAATTTGAAGTTAATATTAAGTGATACCGATGATGATATTCGTGAAGCAAAAATGTGATACCTAAATTGATATACATAATTCGAGTTCACAAACACTTGATTTTACCTTTTAAATACTCAAATTCGATTGAGTATGTCAAAATATATAATTTGAAGATAATATTGAATATTTTTTGATGATGAGATTTGTGAATAAAAAATGTACTACCTAAATTGATACAAATAGTACCTAATTTGATTTCACATGTACTTGATTTTACCCTTTTAAGACTCAACTTTGATTATTTTGGGATATAAAAAATAAAGTTTCAACTAATATTGAGTGATTTTTTATGTGTCATTTGTGAAGTTAAAATCTGATACCTAACTTAGTACAAAAAATATCTATTTTGAGTCTACCAATACTTTATTTCACTCCCTAAATGAGAAGTATTTTAATTTGAGTTTGCAAATACTTGATTTCGTAAATTAGATTCTCACAATATGTATTAAAATACTGGATATTCGAATAAGCAACGTAAGTTCACCAAATGTTGGTATTTTATGGAAGATACATTTGGATGACATATTTATCTCATTTAATAATTTAAAAAAATTCTCAACTAAGAAAAATTAGTTTTACTTGAGAAGTATTTAATTTGAGTTTGCAAATACTTGATTTTGTAAGTGAGATACTCACAATATGTATTAAAATACTAGATATTCAAATAGACAACGTAAGTTCACCAAGTATTGATATTTCCATGGAATAAGCATTTGGATGACATATTCATATCATTTAATATTTTTTCTATAAAAGAAAAAACAAATTCCCAACTGAGCATAAAAATTTTAAAGTATTTGTTTTTATTTGAGAAGTACCTAATTTGATATTGCAAATATTTAATTTGGTACATGAGATACTCATAATATGTAATAGAATACTGGATATTCGAATATGTAACGTAAGCTCACCAAGTATTTATCTTTCCTTGGAATATGCATTTGGATGACATATTCATCTCGTTTAATATTTTTTTTGTAAAAAAAACAAATTCAACTAAGTATTGAAATTTTAAAATACTTATTTTTACTTGAGAAGTATCCAATGTGATACCTAAATTAATACAAATAATGCCTAATACGAGTCCACAAATACTTGATTTTACCATTTAAATACTCAAATTCGATTATTTGATGGTGTCAAAATATATAATTTGAAGTAAATATTGAGTTGCCTTTGATGATGAGATCCGTGAAATAAAAATGAGATACCTAAATTGTTACAATTAATATATAATTAGATTCCACTGATAATTGATTTTACCCTTCACAAACTCAAATTTGATAATAAATATAATGAAAGAATATTGATGCATATAATGAATGATTACCAATAAATATTATGAAAGAATACTAATGAGGATGATAACAAATGAAGTATTGCATTGTCATTTAATGAATACCAATAAGTATTGTGAATGAATATTAATGATATTATAAATTAATAATCATAAGTATAAAGAAAAAAATACTAATAAATATAATGAATAATTACCAATAAGTATTATGTCAAATAAGTATAATTTTCAAATAAATCATTCAATGAATATAAAAAAGTATTGTCAATTAATATTTATGTGTATTTTATAAATCATTGATCTAAGAATCGATAGATATGCTTAAAGTGCAAACTTCAAGCTCATTTACGAACTATGTTCATAATGCATCTCCCAATTAGTCCATGATGAATAATGAACTATGTTTATTTATTTAAATGATATGAATAAGTATCCTACCCCTCGCTAATCTACTTAAATCGTTCGACAATGATTTATGCTTTCGACGAGATTTCATATCCAATTGAACACGCCCTCTTAAGCTATGTCAAACTAATTCAACTCAGTAAAGTAATTAAATCTCTTTAATTATTTATCAATGGTGAATTGCATGTCATTTTATTAAATCCCATAGCTTTCGACCTACTGGACTATGACTATCGACGTGTATTCGACTTCATATTTCTCTGTAAATTGTAAATCCACGGATTATGCTACTCGTTCCTATCACGGGATATTCTCTCGAAGAACATTGTCCGGAAATCTTCAAATCTTCGCTCTAAGCCTTTTCTCTCTTTCAAAGCTTTGTGGCTGCTGAAAAGTCTTGAACATGTCATCCAAATGCATCTTAAATGGAAACTCGAGCACTTGGTGAATTTACGTTACATATTCGAATATCCAGTATTTTAATACTCATTATGAGTATCTCATTTACTAAATCAAGTATTTTAAAATTGAAATTAGGTATTTCGCAAGTAAAACTAAGTACTTGAAAAAGTTCAATACTTATTGCGAATTTGTTTTTTTAACAATTAAAAAAACTATTAAATGAAATGAACATGTCATCCAAATGTATCTTGAATGAAAATGCGAGCACTTGGTGAACTTACGTTGCATATTCGAATATTCAATATTTTAATTCACTCTGAGTATCTCATTTACCAAATCAAGTATTTTAAAAGTGAAATTAGTTATTTCGCAAGTAAAACTAAGTACTTGAAAAAGTTCAATGATTAGTTGCAAATTTGTTTTTTTAACAATAAAAAAATAACTTAAATGAAATGAACATGTCATCCAAATGTATCTTCGATGGAAATGCGAGTACTTGGTGAACTTACGTTGCATATTCGAATATCTAGTATTTTAATACCCATTATGAGTATCTCATTTACCAAATCAAGTATTTTAAATTGAAATTAGGTATTTCGCAAGTAAAACTAAGTACTTCAAAAAGTTCAATGCTTAGTTGCAAATTTTTTTTCTTTTAAAATTAAAAAAAATATTTAAATGAAATGTACATGTCATCTAAATGCATCTTGGATAGAAATGTGAGCACTTGGTGAACTTACATTGCCTACTAGGCTATCGAGTACTTTATTAACTTTTATGAGTATCTCAATTACCAAATCAAGTATTTAAAATTGAAATTAAATATTTCGCAAATAAAAATAAATACTTCAAAATGTTCAATACTTAGTTACGAAAGTTTTTTTAAAAATAATTAAATGAAATGAACATGTTTAGGGAAGTTACGTTGCATATTTGAATATCCTGTATTTTAATATCTATTCTGAGTATCTCATTTACCAAATCAAGTATTTTAAAATTGAAATTAAGTATTTCGCTAGTAAAACTAAGTACTTGAAAAAGTTCCATACTTAGTTACGAATTTGTTTTTTAACAATAAAAAAATAATTAAATGAAATGAACTTGTCATCCAAATGAATCTTGGATGAAAATGCGAGCATTTGGAGAAATTGCGTTGTATATTCGAATATTCAGTATTTTAATACACATTCTGAGTATTTCATTTACTAAATCAAGTATTTTAAAATTGAAATGAAGTATTTCGCAAGTAAAACTAAGTATTTCAAAAAGTTCAGTTAGTTGCGAATTTATTTTATTTAAATAAAAAAAAATTGAATTTAATTTACATGTCATCCAAAAACATTGGGAATGATGAGTGGAAAGAGAAGATGACCAACATAAATAGGTATTTATATAAATTTGTATTAATTAAAAGGGTAAAAAGGTAAAAATGCATTAAACATGTAGTAAAAACTAAGTTGATCTTTAATCAGGTACTAAAATACCAAAAAAAACTGATGGATACTGAATCTTAAATAAATGATTGACAAAGGCATTTTTCTCCAAATTACCCTTAGATTAATTGGTTACCCCTATATCTATGAATACTAGAAAAGTGCACGTGCGTTGCACGTGGAAACGATTTTATTTGAGATAAAATTAGTTGATATAATAAATAAAAATGAAATTATATTTTTTATAAATTCATATTCATTACATATATGAAATTTACATGTTTTCACATGTTTATTTTAAATAATTTACTTTTTGTTATGTAATTTTTTTGTTATTTCTGTGTACATGTCAAGTTTTAATAACAAGTACGGATATCGTCCGACAAAACTTGATATATTACAAATCTACATTAAAAACAATTCTTTAATTAACTTGAACAAAAACTTGAATAAATTAATAAACTAAATTGAAATTAAAATAAAAGGATGTAACAAACACAATTTAAATAATTTAAATTAAAATAATTAATAAACGACTGTTCAAATATCGGTTAATGCACATATCAATTCTTAAGCAATGTTTTTGAAGGAATTCATTATTTTATCAATATACTATGTCAAATTATATTTAACTAATTCAACAGTATACAATAACCAATTGTCATTTTGTTATTTAATAATTGCAATTGCAACAATGAATGGTGGATTTCTCTAGTTTTCGTTTTTTAGTCTATGACTATCAGCATGTACGCAATCTCATATGTTGTTAGGACCGGCTAGATGTTTAGATGGGGTGAATGAATACCTATTAAAACTTTCGGTATTATTGGTTTGAGCTAAAAAAAAATACCATCGCTTTATCTCAACTCAGTTGAGTTACAAGTCAACAAGGTAAAATATATGCGCAGAAAAAGAATCGTGTTCAAATTTGAACCAAATAGATACTAACACGATAATCCGTAGATGCAGTTATCCCAATGCCAAAAATATTCATGATGTTCAGTAGTTTTTCGTTGATGAAAATACTGTTAAACAACCAATTCAAGCTGATTTTGATGGAGAAAATGGAGAAGAAATGCAGCATCCTTTGGAGAATGCATAATCTGTAGAGTACAAACAACAATCAATAATCAATCAACATATTTCAGTCAATGAGACAGAAAATGAACAAAGATCTCAACGATTTAGAAGAAGAGCAACATGGATGACAAATTATGAAGTAACTTGTAATAACCAAATTGAAGATTAATTTGTTCATTTTGCTCTATTTTCATATTGTGATCCAGTAGCTTTCGAAGAAGGTGTCAAAGAATCAAAATAGCAAAAGGCAATGGATGCTGAAATCACATCCATCGATTTAAATAAAACTTGGGAACTCATCGAGCTTCCAAAAGGTCAAAAAACGATGTGTGAAGTAAATTTACAAGAGTAAATTGAAAGAAAATGTAAAGCCGACAAATTCAAGGCACCGTTGGTAGCAAAAGATTACAAACAAGAGTTTGGAGTCGGTTATAAAGAAATATTTGCTCAGTTGCAAGACATGATACGATCAGATTGGTAATTGCCTTAGTAGCACAATATTCATGGTCTATCTTCTATTTGGTTGTGAACGTTCTTACATGGAGACTTGGAAGAATATATATGTATCCATCAACCTCCTTGTTATATTAAGTTGGAAATGAGCATAAAGTGTATAAATTGAAAAAAAAATTTGTATGGGCTTAAGCAAGTCCCACGAGTTTAGTATAGTCGAATTGAGACTTATTTTTTAAGGTATGTTTTCAAAAAAGTCCATATGAGTATAAACTTTGTACAAAATTTAAGATGAATGAAAAATCTCATTGTTTGTTTATATGTTAATGATCTTATATTATCTGAAAATGATAGTGTCATGTTTGAAAAATTTAAGAAGTCCATGATGGTTGAGTTTGATATGTAGGATCTTGGCAAGATGCATCATTTTCTTGGTATGAAGTAGTTCAATCTACTTATGAGATTTTTATTTCACAAAAGAAAAGTGTTCAAAAAGTTTTGTGCAGATTTAATATGAAGAAATGCAATTCTGAAAGTACTCCCATAGACTATGGTTGAAGCTAACAAAAATTTATGAAGGAAAGAAGATTGACAACACATTTTACAACCAAATTGTTAGAAGCTTAATGTATTTGACAACAACAATGTCGGATATTATGTATTCTTTCAGTCTCATAAGCAGATACATTGAGAATCCTACAGAAATGCATTTTTAAGCTGTTAAGAAGATTTTATGATGCCGACAACGAACACAAGAACTTGGTCTCTACTATAAGAAAGGAGAACAATCAGATTTGAAGGAGATCGAGATGATAGAAAAAGAACTTAAGGATATGATTTTTTCTTAGATCAAGCGGTTGTTCCATGCACTTCGAAGAAACAATCAATTGTTACTTTATCAACCATTGAAGCTAAATTCGTTGCATCAACTTCATGTGCATGTCAAGCTATTTGATTGAGAAAAATTCTTGAAGAGCTTAAATTCAAGAATCATGATCTTTTTATAATTTATTATGATAGTAGTTCAGCCATAAAACTATCAAAGAATCTAGTTCTCCATGGAAGAAGCAAGCTCATTGATGTGAAATATCAATTTTAAGTGACCTCACAAAGAATGAAACAATTGATCTTATCTATTGCAAAAGTGAAAACCAAGCAGCTGACATGTTTACACAGTCCCTGAAACTGCCTGCATTTCATAAACTAAGGGAGCTACTTGGTATTAGCACACTACAAAACAAATTTGAGGGATGATGTTCTTATTAAGCCGATGTTTACCTTATCGGTTTAAGGGAAATATTATTAAATTGTTAAAGGTTTGTCGAAATAATTAGTTATATGTCTTGTCAAATAAAGTCTGTTAGTCATTGTTTATTATTAACAAAGTATTACAGAAAATAATTATCTTAGCATATTTGTTATTTCATGATTTAATGGTCAAATATTGTTGCTATTTTTATGGGTTTTTTCATATGTGTATTTGCATATAAAAGACTCATTGTTGAATAAATAAAATATATAGCAGAAAACAAAATTCTTCTCTTTGTTTGATTTATATATTATTCTCTGAACCACTAACCACAAATCTATATGTTCATTTAACTTGAAGTTTAAAAAATACGGTTCGAACCATTTTTGCTTATAAAACGTATATGTTTATTTGGCTTGCAGTTTAAAAAATTAAGTTTTAACTATTTTTTGTTATGAAACATAGAAAATATACCTTTAAAAAATATTAATAGTAGCCTACTTTTTCATGTGAAAGAATGCATAATAAAAAAATATGTAAGAAATATTAATAGCATTCAACTTTTTAGTTGAAATAATGCATAGTTATGTATCAATTAAAAAAATAAATAAACTAAATTAAATTAAAAAAAAATATATCAATTATTAACTAATAATTGAGAAAATAATGCATAATGATGTATCAATCTATCAATTAAATAAATTAACTTTATTTAATTTGAAGTTTAAAAAATTAAGTCTGAACCTTAAACTAAAAATTAATATGTTCATTTAACTTAAATTTTAAAAAATTAAGAACATACATTAATCATATATAAATCAATCAAATCAACAAACATTAGAGCAATATAATATGAGTATGTTTATTTTAATAAGCCGGTGAAATCACAATACATTATTATTATTACAAATAATAAAGAACTAAAATTATTCACATCGTGATGACCTCACAATTATTTCAAATACAATAAAACACCAACATCTACAAATATTTATTTAAGCTAAATTTATATATTGAAACCACATCCAAATCAAATATTAGATCACCAAAAATGTATGGATGAGTGCTATAGATAAATATAAATGAGATAATGACATATTTATATATTCATTTAACTTTAAGCTAAAAAAGTTAAGTATGAATCGTTTTTTGTTAAAAAAATAGAAAATATATTATAGGTTTAAAAAATACTAACTACAAATTTATATGTTTATTTAACTTGATGTTTAATAAATACATTTTAAATTATTTTTGGTTATAAAACATATATGCTTATTTAATTTGAAGTTTGAAAAATTAAGTCTGAACCGCTAACAAAAAATTTATATGTTCATGTAACTTGAAGTTTAAAAAATTAAGTCCTTACTATTTTTGGTTATAAAACATAAAAATTATATTAAAAAATAAAAAAATTTATTGTAGGTTTAAAAAATACTAACCATAAATTTATATATGTGTTCATTTAACTCCAAGTTTAAAAAATAAATGTTGAACTATTTTTAGGTATAAAACATATATGTTTTTTTTAACTTGAAATTTTAAAAATTAAATCCGAACCGCTAACCAAAAATTTTTTTGTTTATGTATTTGAAGTTTAAAAAAACATAGAAAATATATTTAAAAAATAAAAAATATATTGTAGGTTAAAAAAATACTAACCATATATTTATATGTTCATTTAAATTGAAGTTTAAAAAATAAAGTTTGAACAATTTTTAGTTATAAAACATATATGATTTTTTAATTTGAAGTTTAAAAAATTAAGTTCGAATCGCTAACCAAAAATTTATTTAACTTGAAGTTTAAAAAATTAAGTCCGAACCGCTAACAAAAAATTTATATGTTCATGTAATTTGAAGTTTAAAAAATTTAGTTCGAATCATTTTTTGTTATAAAACATAGAAAATATTTTTTAATGTATTTTCTATGTTTTAATATAAAAAATTAAGTTCGAATCATTTCACTTGAAGTTTTAAAAATAAATTTTGAACTATTTTTAGTTATAAAACATATATGTTTTTCTTTTACTTTGAAGTTTTAAAAAATTAAGTCCGAATCGCTAACCAAAAATTTATATGTACATGTAACTTGAAGTTTACTAACCAAAAATTTATATGTACATGTAACTTGAAGTTTACTAACCATAAAATTATATGTTCATTTAAATTAAATTGAAGTTTAAAAAATAAAGTTTGAAATATTTTTATTTATAAAACATATATGTTTTTTAAATTAAAGTTTAAAAAATTAAGTCCGAACCGCTAACAAAAAATTTATATGTTCATGTAACTCGAAGTTTAAAAAAATAAAGTTCGAACCATTTTTTATTATAAAGTTTAGAAAATATATTGATGTGAAATAATACATAGTCAAATAAAATGTATTAATTAAACAAATTAGGTAATTAGATAAGAAAATTGAAAAGTCAACTAAAAAAATAAATAAGACATTAATTAAGTAATAGTTGGAAAATGTACATGTAACTTGAAGTTTACTAACCATAAAATTATATGTTCATTTAAATTAAATTGAAGTTTAAAAAATAAAGTTTGAAATATTTTTATTTATAAAACATATATGTTTTTTAAATTAAAGTTTAAAAAATTAAGTCCGAACCGCTAACAAAAAATTTATATGTTCATGTAACTCGAAGTTTAAAAAAATAAAGTTCGAACCATTTTTTATTATAAAGTTTAGAAAATATATTGATGTGAAATAATACATAGTCAAATAAAATGTATTAATTAAACAAATTAGGTAATTAGATAAGAAAATTGAAAAGTCAACTAAAAAAATAAATAAGACATTAATTAAGTAATAGTTGGAAAATGGTAACAAAGTAAATTCACAATTCAAACTCATATATTTATAATAGTATGTAGATTATAAGGATTATTTTGATAAATTTAGCATTCCTTGTACCGTGATCGTGATAATTCGGTCAAGAGTAGGTCTCTTGTGATACTGTCTCGCGAAGCTTTATCTATGAGACAAATCAATCCTACCGATATTCACAATAAAAGTAATACTCTTAACATAAGAAGTAATATTTTTTCATAGATAACCCAAAAAAGTATCTGTCTCACAAAATACGACCCGTAATACCGTCTCATATAAATTTTTGTCTTCAAACACCAGTCGATTACTTTGGTCCAATTTAATCCAATTTAAATTCCAAAATCAACATATACTTTGTAAAATAGACATGATCCTTTTTTAACATATATACTGCAGAAGAATGCATCAACATTAACTACCTTATATATTTTAATAAATTGACAAAAATATGTCTTTTATTCAATAAAAATTATCATGAGAACTTATTTTAATATATTCGAAAATATAATTAAATACTTTTTTATTATACTAAGAACTTAAATATTTAAAAATATGTAGGTATCTTGTGACACGATTTCATAGATATTTATCCGCGTGAAATGTAAAAAACTGACTCGTAACAAAAGCTTTTGTGTTTAAAAAAATAATCGACTTTGTTAAAAAATATGTGAATGTGGGTGTCTACTGTAGTATGTATAATCTGATCTAACAGTTATTTATCCGTGAGACGTATCAAAAAACTGACTCATAACAAAGTTTTTGTGTTTTAAAAAATAATTTACTGTGTTAAAATATGTGAATGTGAGAGGCTATTCTAGTATATATAATCTCTACACTTTTTGTATATGATTCTGGGAATTGGAATTACATATTGTGTATATATATTTGAACAACATTATGTAAACAAGGTTCAGTCATAGTTTTTTGGTGGTTGATTGTCCGAATTCAACGTAAGAATCCAACAACTCTCTCTCTCTCTCTCTCTCTCTGCCGGCGTGCCCATTTGTCTCGTTCTCCGCCACCCAACAATCGTCACCTCCATTTTTATATACGATGATCGGCAACCTTTTGAATCATCAACCACTGTTTGGAAGCCTTTCTACGCTTCCTCGACAATGGCCGTCTCTTCCTTTTCTTCTTCTCTCCCATTTTCCAGCTCTGTTTCAGCTCCTCGGATGATGGGTTTTCTCTTATTCATCTTCTTGTTTGCGTTGGCGGTGCCAATGGCCGATTCCTCCACGTTGGGTGTGAAGTACATGTCGAGGCTTCTGGAGATTCAAGACAGAGAGAGAGAGCCGCCGTCTGTGCAACTCTCTGCTGTTTACGCCGCCGTCAACCGCATCGTTCCTTCCCATTCTTCAAGCTTTGAGTTCAGCATCATCTCCAAGGTACCCGATTTTGGTCCCGAACTGGAGTTTAATGTACTTTTTGTTACTGTAAAGTTGTAATATCTACTCACTTTTTCTGTTCTTGGGATTAACGATGATGAAAATGTAAGTTGCTAAAAGAACATTTCAAAAGTTCACTTTTTTGTGGTCCTTTGTTATTTCTACATGCTGAAACAGAAATGCAACTCTATATTGGTTTCCATTTGCATGTGGATTATTGGAAGCAAAAAACACAATGGCTCAATGCCTGTGGCTGTGGAAGAAAAAATGTATGAGAGTAGAACTTTGTTGTTTTGGCATTTTTTCCAACTTCTTTCTTTTTCTTTAAAATTGACTTCATAGTTTGGTTTGAGGGGCAAAACGCTACATTTTTTTAAAAAAAATCAACTGTGCTAGGCTTGCTTTTATATACCTCGGTGGTAGAACAGGACCACATAATTTTACTTGGATTGCTCTAGTAAAAACACTGCTTCACTTAAAAGCACCAGATTTTACTTGAATATGTAATGTTCATGAAGTGCTTATTTCAAGTCATGGAATACGTCTCACCCTTCACATTTATTTTACCCTCCTGTTCCTCTTTGTTCTTTGCAGGATTCCTGTGATGGAGAATCTTGCTTTAAGTTAAACAATCATCCTGGCGTTAGCCCCATTGGTTCTCCGGAAATTTTGTACGCATCAGTTGTTTTTCTTTTTGTGATGTTTTGGACCGAATAAGGAGTTTGGCACATTCTATCCTGTCATCATCAACCAAGTTGGAAATGCTATTGTATAGATTTGTGTTAATGTACTTGAGCTTAGTGGAAAATCATTGCAGTTTTTTTAATTCACGTAATTGGAGTAGAAATAGATGAATATATCAGGATGTTTTAAGTTTTGTGTAGAAATAGCCTCTCTTTTGTCGGAATTGGTGGAATTCTGCAAGTTAAGTTGCAATGTTACAATATCTGTGGTTCTAAAAATGTTTTGCTGTCTTCAAAAGCCTGTTTATTGCACAAAAGAAACTATCTTTACTGTTTTTTCCCACAGCATAAGTGGAACTACTGGGGTGGAGCTTTTGTCTGGTCTTCACTGGTACCTGAAATATTGGTGTGGAGCACATATATCTTGGGACAAAACAGGTGGTGCACAATTATCTTCGATGCCGAAATCTGGATATTTTCCCCGTATTCAAGATGTTGGGATAACAATTAAGAGGCTCACTCCTTGGAGCTACTATCAGAATGCTGTTTCCTCGAGCTGTAAGCCTTCATCCCCGTCATATTTTCTAGCTGCTAAATATGCTCTGATAGGTGTTGGTATTCTTATAAAGATACATTTGCATGGTGGGACTGGGAAAGGTGGGAGAAGGAAATAGACTGGATGGCTCTTCAGGGTATTAATCTGCCATTGGCATTTACTGGTCAAGAAGCCATCTGGCAGAAAGTTTTCCAGGTACTTTTATCATCTATTTGGCTAATGTTCGGAAAACATCTATCGTATAATTAAAAAGAACAAAAGTGTAAAGAAAGAAGAATAACAAAGAATAACTCGTCAGATAACTTATGATATCCAGAAGTTTGTTCAAAAGTTCTGCCCATATGGATATTATCATATTATCCAAAAAACATATATGAGAAACAATAATATTTTTTTTCGTAACTTGGCAACCTGAGTTGTCAAAATCTATTATGCATAAAATAAAGCTACAATGATCAAATAATCAGTTGAGAATAAAACAACGTGTATTGGCAACGAATGTTTTTCACGTCATCTTAAAATTCTCGATCACATCCCTAGGAATATTGTTTTCATGAAGTCTAGCACATGTGGTATTCATTTTTGTTTGATATCCTATGATGTTAACAATGTTGAATAGATATAGACCTCAGATCTGATTGCTCGCAACAACAAATCATTTGACTTCATTCTACATATAAAAATATTCTTGAAAATCCCAAGTTTAAACCATAAAAACAAATTTGTCTTTTTCACTATATGCATGATTTTATTTAAACATGATGCTTATGTATCACTCTTTTCATTCTTCTTTCTCTCCTTTAAGGTTAACAATTTGCACCATCTTTATGCAGAATTTCAATGTAAGTGCTACAGAATTAAATGATTTCTTCGGTGGTCCGGCATTTCTTGCATGGTCGCGCATGGGAAATCTACATGGGTAAGCTTATAGATTCAGACTAATTTCTGAAGCAGACTGTTATGCCCATCACTGTTTTAAACCTGATAGCACGATTAGCTCGATTCCATTTGCCACATTAATTTTCTCCATCCCATCTAATGAGAACTTTCTTTTTTATCACAGATGGGGAGGACCGCTTCCACAAAGTTGGTTAGATCAACAACTGATACTGCAGAAGAAAATTCTTGCTCGAATGAATGAGCTAGGAATGACTCCAGGTACAGTAAATTTTAAAAGCACAAATGCATTTCTTTTTAACGAACGAACGTAATTTGCAAAATCTGCTGGTCATTGTATTTTCGCTTTTCAGTGAATTAAAACAAGCTTTTGATCATATTTTTCGCTATTTATACCTCCATTTCAGTCCTACCAGCCTTCTCCGGTAATGTTCCAGCAGCTCTTAAGCGTGTATATACATCGGCAAAAATAACACGCCTAGGAAACTGGTAAGTGCTGCCTCCTGAATGACATATATCATGCCAACAGACTGTTTCTTGATCTGTGTGTTTATTTCGTTGATAGCTCTGAAATAGGTCTCTAATGTTACGTGAATATGTGATTATTGGACATTGGTAGAGGGGATGATAAAATTGTTGAAGTCTAATGCATGATATTTATTGGTGATTGTTTGGTTTTGAAAATTTATCATTTCTGCTGGATCCAGTCTTATGGGATACTTTTTGAAACCTATTTATTTGTAAGTTAAAAATGTACGTGCTTTTAATTCAAGAATTCATTTTCATTCTTTAGGTATACGGTTGGGAGTGACCCCAGATGGTGCTGTACCTATCTGCTTGATGCAACAGATCCCTTGTTTGTTGAAATTGGGAGAGCTTTTATTCGCCAACAATTGAAAGGTACACACAACAAATTTCACTGGCTTACTTCAAGTAAATATCCCATAGGTCTACTCGTATAAAAAAGTTCCATATTTTTCCTGACATTTGGATATCCCCATGTTGTGCAGAATACGGAAGGACTAGCCACATTTATAACTGGTAAATTTGCTTGATCTTCTACAATCTAAATCTAGCTCCTATATAAGTAGGTGACTGCATTTTTTACAAATCTAAGCGTCACCAGGTCATAAACTTCTCTTGTACTGAGCTGCAAAAGTTGCAGCATGCGGAAAAGTTAGCATCCTGAGGACATGTATAAGTTTTCTTTGCATGAACAAAAAAAATGTAAGACCACACAAAAAAATGGAAAACTAATTGTGAACGACTAAAGAAAAATGATATTCTTTCCGTGGCTACTTCATTTAATCTCATGACCCTCATAGACGTGTCTTAAAACACCTCATTTCTTCAAGTTTTAACATATAGCTTTCGATATCGTGTAGCTCATCTCCTCCCCCTTCTTGAGGTTTGCTTGATATCGTAGCCTGATCATTATCGATTAAAATATGAGTTCACTTGCATTCTTTTCACACTGGTTATCTGCTCCAAACAGTAATTAATGGTTGTTTCATGAATTTTCATTACAAATTAATGCAGTGATACTTTTGACGAAAACACTCCTCCGGTTGACGACCCGGAATATATATCTGCATTAGCTGCTGCAATCTTTAAGGGCATGGAAAGTGGTGATGATGATGCAGTCTGGTTGATGCAGGTGACAATATACAAGTTTCATCACTTCGATTACTTTCCGATCAAATCCCTGCATCCTAAGAATGCTATTCAATTTGATTCCTAAGAGTTTGTTATTTACTTTTACTTATGTGGGATACACAAGTCTCGCTATGGTCTAATTTCTTTCATGTTCTGTAGGGATGGCTTTTTACTGATGATCCATTTTGGAAGCCTCCACAGATGAAGGTGAAATATGTGTCTTTCATAATGTGAATGCCATTCTTTTGAAGGCCATGCTCGAAAAATTCTGCTTTTTATTCTGTGTTTTTTTGGGTCTTTCTATCTAGAATGAAAATCTATCCCATTTTTAGGCACTTCTGCATTCTGTTCCTGTCGGAAAGTTGGTTGTTCTTGATCTGTATGCTGAAGTTAAACCAGTATGGGCTACTTCACAGCAGTTCTATGGGGTTCCTTACATATGGTATGGCTTCTCTTTTCGGTTCTGTGTGGAATTCGACCGAGATTGCTTTGTTTGCGTATCATGCCCATGATCTTACTCGATAGAAATATACTATATTAAAATGGGGTTTTCTAATTTAGTGCCAAAATCGTTTAACTGCTCTGCAGTTTCTTTTTAAATGGATATTGGTGTTAAGATTATTGGTTGAACGTGTGACTGCAGATAAGGATCGAACACCAGCAATAAAAAGTGTGAATAGGTTCAATCAGCCTCTCTTTTTGGCTTAGTTTTCGTTATTTTCTCTCACTTGTAATAGCTGTTCAGGTGTATGCTGCACAATTTTGCGGGGAACATAGAAATGTATGGAGTGATAGATTACGTGGGATCTGGACCTATAGATGCTCGCCTCAGTGCTAACTCAACCATGGCAAGTCCACTAAATTTTTTTAAGGAACTGAAATTTTACCTAGTAGAACTGTCTCCTCTGCATGACAAGCCATATGACCTTTATGATGTCACTATTCGTATCTTGCTCATCTTACTCTATTCCCATCTGTAAGGTTGGTGTTGGGATGTCAATGGAGGGTATCGAACAGAATCCCATTGTCTATGATCTTATGTCTGAAATGGCATTTCGTAACAAGAGAGTTGACGTCGAGGTAAGAAGGCTTTTCTGTGCCTTAGAGACTAAATATCCGTAGCAGATTCATCTGTTATGCAAAGTACCAGGTCGCTCCTGTCCATGACTGTGATTCCATTTTATTTTTTCAGAATTGGATAAGACTGTATGCCCAGAGACGATATGGAAAGTTGGTCCCATCAATACAAGATGGCTGGAACATTTTGTATCATACGGTTTATAACTGCACAGATGGATTAAATGTATTAGTGTCTTAACAACTTTGCTAGTTTTCATTTTCATTGGTGAATTGCAAGTAGATGCATCAAAGACATCACATATCAATTTTTATTTGGATTTTGTGGTCTGATTCATACTAAACGACTGTTATTTCTAATTTTTGACAGGACAAAAATAGAGATGTAATTATGTATTTCCCAGATGCCGATCCTAATTCAATTTCTACATCCCTTCATTTACCTCTATCTGGACAACATAACAAAAATCACCAGATTCTTGGCCGGAGAGCTATTTACAAACAAACAAGCTACTCCTACACTCATCCTCATCAATGGTATTCCACCTCTGAAGTGATACGAGCGCTTCAACTTCTTATAGCTGGCGGGGATCAACTCCACGAGAGTAACACTTACAGGTTCCTAATAATCGGATCCATATCATACTTAATTACTTAGTTTTTTTTTTTGTCTGAAACTGGCTTATTTGGCAATGTAAGGTACGACCTCGTGGATCTGACTAGGCAAGTGTTGGCAAAGTATCAAATCAGCTTTTCTTAAAGGTTGTTGAAGCATATCAGCTAGGTGATCTGCAAGGAGTGGTAAACTTTAGCCAAACATTTCTTAAACTCGTGGACGATATGGACACACTTTTGGCATGCCACGAGGGATTTCTTCTTGGACCCTGGCTCGAAAGCGCAAAGGAACTTGCACAGAATGAAGAACAGAGAAAACAGGTATAGGTTTCATCTCCTCCGAGGAATCTGAGCCTAAATAGTTTACTTGGTTCTAATCTGATGAAATGGTAAACTTTCACAGTTCGAGTGGAATGCAAGAACTCAAATCACAATGTGGTTTGACAACACGAAGGAGGAAGCAAGTCTGCTTCGCGACTATGGTACTTTGAATCCCTCTTGTCATTTTCTTGTTATTCAACCACTGGTCAAATGCTTAAGCGGTTTTTCTCGTAGGAAACAAGTACTGGAGTGGGCTTCTGAGGGATTACTACGGTCCTCGAGCTGCTATTTATTTCAAGTTTCTGATAGAGAGTTTAAAGACGGACAGTGGTTTTAGCCTGAAAGAATGGAGGAAGCAATGGATCAAACTAACAAATGAGTGGCAGAGTAGTAGGGACATTTTCCCAACAACTAGCAATGGCAACGCTCTCAACGTATCCCGGTTGCTCTACGAGAAGTATTTGAAAGATCCCGAATCGCACGAAATCAAGAGCCAAGACCACTCGAGGTCCGACATTTTTTATACTAGTAGTACTTAAATACAAGAATATTGAGCTAAAATATTGCTGTACTTTTGTTATATTAAGTCAATTAATAATTCGAGTTCGAGCATGGAATTTACTCGTACATGTTTCAAGCAACTTGAGAAAGGAGTAGGCGAGTAGCAGATTTGAGTCATTTGACCGAACTGAGCAGCTCGGTTTGTTTGCTCCTTCTTCGTGCGTGAGCCATTTGAACTATGAAGTAGTTATTTTGTCCCACATCGGACAAAAGCAGAAGGGAGTTGAAGGGTGAGTATTATATATTGTGAGATGCTGTCAGCGTTAGAACTTGCCTTAAACTAATGAGTAAGGAAAACAAAGTGGTCGGTGAGAACTGACCGCAGCACCCGTATTATACAATACAATGGTGCAAGAATTTATGTAGGGGTTATAGGCTGGCCGAGTGTTGACGCTGCTTACTTCGCAGAACTCGCTTGTGCGGGCCTCCCAGAAACCCACCCCCAATTCAATCCGTCAAATTTTAATGAAATAGGACTGAATTACAAATTATTATTATTAATAACCCTGTTCAAAAATTAAAGAAAGGCTACGTCGTGTACTTGTGAACAGTTATAATAACAAGTGAATTAAATTAAAATGGGTTATTATATTTTCTTCAGGGGATGATTGTCAAATTCATAAACTCTCGAATTTTACAAGACATTTTAGCTGCCGGGGCTATAACCAAGTCTGATCTTTCCTACTAAGAGAATTCCGAATCTGTGTATACAACTTTTAAAAACTTAATTCAACGTCTAACAATAAAATTTGTATAACAAATCTAGAAACTTTAATTTGTAAGTATATTTCATTTGTTAAAAGTGGATAGAAAGAGTATGATACATCTTGTCTCATATTTTAAAAATTAAAGATTTAAAATGAATTTATAATGGGTTTACAATAAACTTCTATAATAACTTGAGTTAATTATTTTTATAAAGTGAAGATGAATAAGAAATAGTTGCTATAGAGCCCATTGTGCAGTCACACAGGCGCGCTCGAACTTGGGGCGTGACGAAGAGAATTATTTATCAGCATAATGGGAATAGATCAATTTAATTATCATAAATTAACTTAAATTGACAATGTAACCCGCACACACAAAAACAGCAAAAATCGAAAAGTTATTTTACTTATAGCTTTTACCACATTAATTGTCGTGAATAAATAAATACTCCACTTTAATAAAATATTAGTCCCTTTTGCTCGTCTTATTCCACTTTAATAAGTGGAGAAGCTTCTTGCTAAATTATATTTTATATTATTATTCACAACAATTGTTATCCAAAATATATGCACAAACAAAGGTACACGAATAAATGAGAAACATCAAACTAGTATTGCGAAGAAAAAGTTAGGACAATGCTCAAAATAAAGCCAATCGAGGCCTGTATGAAATACAGTGTCCTTAAAACAGATTCGTCCTTTCCGGTGTGCTTCGAGGATGAACTTGGACGTCTGTTTCCCAGGATACAACGGAACAACCAGCAGTACCTTAGCACGAGATACCAAAAAGGCGAACTGAAATGTACCTGAACGTTATCACGAGACAGAATAACGAGAAAAAGAGCAGCAGCCGAGACAACAAAACAAGCAAAGTTTCGAAATATGAGAATGTAGGAGAGTGTGTTGGGTCATATTGAAAGACTTGAGGCTGCCTCTATTTGTAGGCACTCGTAAGGACAGTTATGGCTGGCCATGCGAATGGCCAAAGGTCTGGCTAGCTGAAACACCAAAGGTCATTTCAGTTGGAACACCAAAGGTCAACTGAAACACCAAAGGTCATAGTCCATAATATAATTTTTTCGAAAATAAAAAATAGCAAAAGGCAGGTGGGAAATTTTGCTTTGATCGGTCCGACATTCGACGCACCCAGGTCGCGCTCGTATACAAGTCAAGCCTTTTTCCACTGCAAATCGGGCCCATGATTTGCACCCCCTGCGCCTGTGTACGCGAGAAAGAGCCTCTTGACCAATCATTGTTACACCTCCCTAAAGTGCAACTCAATATAATCTCACCAATGCTATGTTTATTTCCCTGTGTGGGACATTTCCCACTTAACAACTGTTGGGCATTGCTAGTCCAATTTCCCATTCAATAGACACAAACCCAATATGCCCCAATAAGTCTCTTAGTCCAACAACAATAACATTTAGCAACTTAGTTTTTCCGATTTTCATTCAATATCAGTCTTCTTCCATATTTTTCATACCGACGGACAATGGCTGAACCCGTCACGAAAAAAAATAGTACTACTAATAATGTAATTAAACAGTTGACATCCAAGTATTAAGGATGATCAGTCGAATGTAAAGCACAATATCAGGCCATATGCAAGCAAGATTGAAATATCTAAAGCAGATCACATGTGAAAATGTTAGTAATATCCATTAGAGAACTGGCAACAATGTCTCATAGTGAGAAAGAAACCACGTCGTAAGAAGATACATATTCCTTTATGAATGTTCAAGCAAAACAATGGAGAGATGACAAAGGACTTCTGGTACAGTTTAGAAGCTTAATGGCTTCATTCGAGATTGCCTCACGATGCTAATCATCATGCAAAAATAAACACATCCCCTGGTTTTCTAGAACAAGCTTCATGTTGAACTCATGTAGGGGTGTTCAACGGTCGGTTTGGTTCGGTTTTAATAAACTTCGGTTCGGTTTTTCGGTTTACGGTTTTTCGAATGCCTAATCCTAAACCAAACCATTTTAATTCGGTCCGGTTTGGTTTTTTTGTATTACGGTTTGGTTATTACGGTCGGTTATTACGGTTTGTGTAATAAATTTAGTTATAAATAAAGTTGTACGTTATAAATTTAAAAAAAAATATAATAAAAAACCACAATCAAATTTGTTTGATTATCTTACAAAAACCAAAATAAAGTAATCAAAAATAGGCATAGCTATCATTCGTGTTACCAATTTGTCAAGTATCTCACAAACATCAAAATAATAAAAATTACAGCAATGACAATTATAAGCAATTTGGAATTTGGATATATTGATAATGAATAATTCCAGCAATGGATTTATCAACTCTTGCAATAAAAATTCTCATGTGTATGGAAATTAAAATATCAACACATTATAAAAAGAATAAGTTCATATAAATTAGATCAACTTAACAAACCTGATTGCAAGTCACAACTATATAGCAATAATGCAAGAATCTCTTCCATCATTGATAAAATCTAGAAAAATTTAAAAACAAGTATCATCAACCGATAAAGAATAAAATAACTATAACATTAAAGATATGAGATATATAAATTAGAGAGCAGAGAACTACCAAAGCAACACATGTTTCTTCTTCTCCAATCTAGACTTGTGTTGTTGGTTTATTGAAAAGGAAATGTGTGAAGCAAGGCACAAGCACAACAATTCAACAAAGGTGTGCGACTGCGGCTGAAATTTTGAATGTCAAAACCTAAGTTGGGACATGTTTGGTTTATTTTTAAGTTCTATTTTTAATTTTTAAGTTGGGACATGTTTGGAGTACAATATAATAAAAAAAACAAATAATTTTCATATATTCGGTTTTTCGGTTTTTTCGGTTTTTTTTTAAAAAAACCGAAAACCGAACCGGAAAACCGAAAATGCGTAATATAGAAACCGAAACCGGTCAAATAACCGAAAAAACCGAACCGTAAAAACCGAATTTTACGGTTCGGCCGGTTGTTTCGGTTTTAACCGAAATTTGAACACCCCTAAACTCATGTTACTGAAAATTTTCTATGAAAATCATAGCATGACATGCATGTACTAACTAGAGCTAGAGCTAATGAATATCACCTACAATGCTTAAAAACATCAGAGAACGACTACAAAATGAATTTCAAATCCATTCATCTGTTTATTTGAAACGTGTAATATGTAGATATAGTGTTTAGCATCGGTGCTACTAACTGAGTTATTCACCTGAGGATAATAGATTCGATCTACCCCAATTCCTGTACAATTCATGATGGCCTTATGAGTTTAGAAAGATCAATGAACTTGTGCAGCAGTCAAGAGATGAAAAGGTGGAAATTGATGGTGGCATTGTAGCTGCAGGTTTGGAGAATCTGAAACATGGCTCATGTTGAAAGGTGGTCATTAAACATCTGTCCAAAGTTTAAGTGCCCGAACCAGAAAGAGTCAGAATTCGGAAAAGGCTTTTGGCCAATATCTGACCGAAAACATACAGCAGAGACATCCAAGTGGTGAAAGACTACACAAGTCACATTTTCTCCGAAACCATATAAAAGCAAAAGATTTTCCGACAAAGTTAAAGAAGACACGTGACACAACCACTCCATTAATGAAGAATGAGCCACTCAACCACCACAATATGACAGCATTGACCACCCAATTGCTAAAAAAAGACAATAAAAAATGAAACTGGGATTCAGCATTTAACTTTAAAAATGGTCCACTCAACATGATTGAATCATGCATCTCCAGGTTTATTTCATGGAAAATAATCAGGGAAACCATGTAATAGTATTTATCAACTTGATTTTATTATCTTTATAAAGGAATGAAAATGCAAATAGTAGCTAACATTTATTTAAACTCATTATGTTCTGTTTTATTTGGTCACACCTGAGAAGTTTAAGCACAAGAGAATGACAGCTCATAGGTTCAGGATGCACACAAATAACTTGAAAACCATCATTTCCATAGCAGACAGAAGCATTACACTTTTACAACCAAATTGTGGCGAGTGTTGTGATTTCTCCCATCCCAGAATCTCCACCAAGTCGTCGCACAGTCGGACAACGAGGCGCTAGAGGCATGGAAAGTGGTCAGATTCAGCTTTCCAATGCTTCAATCCCAAAAGTTAAAGTACCAGAACTTTTAGTTTACAGAACAACTCTTCATTTGGTGTCCACTCTGTCCCTAGGCAAGCAAAATCCTTCAGTTAGAGAACTTCAAGATTGGGTAATGAATCTACGATTGCCAAATCATGCAATGGAATCCCAACTCCACCTAAAGTCAAAATTTTAGGTGAGGGTGGAAAATGAAACATTGGGCTGAACTCAAGTTTAGAAAGTCTAGTGGAGTTACACGTATCTTCAATGCTTTGAGTTGATGTAAGTTGCCAAGGTTCTCAAGTTCATAGTCCGGCCATTCTTTTTCCACCAAGCAACAAGAATCATAAAAAAAAAAAATTGATTTCTTGATGTTCGGAATGCTCTGCAACATTTCCTTGGTGAATCTCACATTTCATAATCCTGAAAGAGTCTGAAAGTCATCAAGAACTCAATGGTTTCTGTAGAAATCGAATTTGGTAGCGGTTGTATCGAGCAAATGAGCTCCATTACACTTTACATGCCTTAGATGTGGCATAACCCAGATTTCCACCGACAAGTTACTTTTACTTTATTCAAATTTCCAATGTTTGGGTCGGACAATATTCACTTAGAAGAGAAATCTGATGATGAGTCCCAGAAGGGCTAGCATACACAACACAGCTTGGTGGGAAAAGTGGAAAGGACCTGTCTGCCACTTTATGTGTTAAACAGGAGATATAAGCCGAAAATCAACACTTAAATTTGATAACACAAGATCAAAGATAAAGATACAGAACTAATATTATTTCACATGCCATGCACATAAATATCAAATTTTTTGGGTGACGTAATAAAAACATTATATTATAATTATAATTACAAAAATTATGAAATTCAATGTGTGTAATTTTCCCCTCCTCTTTTGTATGATAAAATGTTGGCACAGACATTGATGCGAAGTAGGAGGACCATGAAATGTCTCCTCACTCAATCACTACTGCAATTTCCTCTCCCCAATATTCCAATTTCGGCTGCTAATTTTGCTGCTACCAACCAAATTCTCAAGCTTCCTCCTTTTTCCTGTGTAATTTGCACTCTCGCGCATCATCATACACTCCAGCATGCTTGAAGATTATTGCTTTTCGCTACAATATATAGGTTAATTGGAGTTTTTTTGTCGATGTTAGGTTCAGGGTTTTTTGGGTTTCAATTCGAGGATTAATCTCAGAGGGTATTGTTCTAATTCTATTATCGGGTTGAAGTCGATGGCTACTGCGAGAGTTGTGCAGGACCCAGAGTCTATTTCATATTTGAATCAACGAGAGGCAGCGGAAATCGATGAAATTCTCATGGGCCCACTTGGGTTTAGCGTTGATCAGCTAATGGTCAGCTATTTTTACGCTTTTTTTTAGCTTTGATTGTGTTTGAATGAATAGGTTTTTGGGGTTGAATCTTTGAATATATCGATTGCAGGAATTGGCTGGTTTGAGTGTAGCTGCTTCGATAGCTGAGGTAAGTTTTATGGTCTCGTCTTTGTAAACCTTCCTGTTTTATTCCTTTTTGGCGGCAGTTGTTTTTATCATTGCCTAGGAGCAGCAATCACATCTTAACTTTGGTTGTTAGCTGATGAGGTGCGAGTGCTTATTAGTAGGGGCTCTTTAGAATGGTTGCTCTCTTTCCAAAATTAGATATCATAACCACTGGCGGACCCTTTTACACTGCTAACTAGTTCAAAGTGCTACAACTGGATGAAATACTTAATGAATTCAAGGGAATGATGGAAAAAGGCTGTTGATATTGAAAGTTTTGCCATGAAAACTCACTCATAAGCGTCAGCTGGTTTTTATTTAGGGTTGTTATATCTGAGACTGAAGTCAAGCCCACACCGGGGCTTTAGATATGTAAGCTGTGTGTCTAGTTAAGTGGGCTCATCCATAATAATGTGAAGGTCTCTCTATTTTCTTTTGGGTTAGCTTTTGGAGAAAAAAATTTAATGGAGACTTCATAGCTGTTAGGTACACTATTATATTTGAATTAAAACCATAGGGATAATTATACCAGGGAGATGTTTTATGTGGACTGGACTCAAAAGAATGCTCTTCTTATGCAGGTCTATAAACCAACCGAATGTAATCGTGTTCTTGCTATATGTGGCCCGGGGAATAATGGAGGTGATGGCCTTGTAGCTGCTCGTCATTTGCATCATTTTGGTTATAAACCAGTTATTTGTTATCCAAAGCGCACTGCTAAAGCTCTTTATAATGGGTTGGTAACACAGGTATCACTGTATTGGATATGGCTCAAGTTTACTAGCGCGCATAACCTAACCTAGCAGCATTGCTTATGCATTAATTTTTTGTAGTTGGTGTCACTTTCCATTCCTTTCCTATCAGTGGAAGACCTACCTCTGGATTTGTCCACAAGTTACGACGTCATAGTGGATGCAATGTTTGGGTTCTCATTTCATGGTACTTATTAGTTTCTTTAAGTTGTATCTTTCTTTAAACTTTGGCGTTGATTGAGCAGATATTACTGTTTGGTGGAGTTTTATCGTGGGAATGCTTCGAAGAAGGAAAAACAATTAATCTTCTTTAAATAAATCTTTCATGACTAAGAATTGAATGAATGTATTATGAGAACTACTTTATTTGATTCTTTCTCTGTGACTTGGGTGAAAAGTCGGGTATGTCGTGGACTAACTTCTTTGGGTCTGAGCAAAAGAGAAGCCTTTTTTTTTTTTTTTGGGGGGGGGGGGGGGGGGGGGCGTGGCTGGTAGAATCAGATGGCGATGGTGATTGCCTTTTTAAGATGGGAGTAGAGAAGGTGGATTTACTGCTTGAAAAAGGATGCGGGACGAGTATGAGCGGTGAAACTGTTTTAATAAAGCTGGAAGTTGGGAGCAATATCGAGAAAGGATCGTGTCAAGGGGTTGTGCATTGATTAGATGAAGATCTGTTAATATCAGGGGCGGAGGTTCGGCTACATGAAGGGGACTCATTCGAGCCGTTCTACGAATGGAGAGGCCAAACCTAGTTGTTCTCCAATAAATTAAAAGAGAGGTGGTAGACTGAAGTTTTATTGCTAGTGTGTGGAAATCCATGTTGGTGGAGTGGATTGCTTTACCGGCAGTTGGCCGGTGAGGGGATATCTTGGTTATGTGAGATCCAAGATTGGTTTCCGTTAGGGACAAACTGATTGGGGAATCCTCCGTATATGTTCCCATTGAGAAGGATAATAATATTATGGCGGTGTGCGGCTCATGTGAACCGCGAATGAGACCATTTTTGGAATAAATTGGCAAGATTGAGAGTTTTGTGTGGGAAGAAATGGTGTTTATGTGGAGATTTTAATGTCGTGAGATTGTTAAGCGAAAAACCAATTTGTTGTTGATTAGATAGATTCTTATTTCTGAGAGGATGGGTGGAGATATACCCTTGTTATAGACAAATAGTTTTACCCTGAATTACTTCGGTTCATTTTCCAGTTATTCTGAACACGGAAAAGGTTAAATGGGGATCATCTCCTTTTAGATTTGAGCATGTGTGGTTGAAACACAAGAGCTTTAAATCATCATTTTAGTCATGGTGGAACAATGCAGAATTTCATGGATGGGAGCAGTATGAATTTATGAGGAAACTTAAAGCTATTAAGTGTGATCTTTGAAGATGGAATGAAGAGGTCTTTGGGTTGGTAGAAGAGAGGTTGGCTGAATTGAGAGAAAAAATTAGAAGGCTGGACAAGATGCAGACTGAGGGGCTGGGATCCGAGGCGGTGGCAACTGAAAGAAAGGAAGCGAAATGGGTGTTAGAAAAAATAGTGCGTCGAAGGAATAAGATGAACAATCAAAAAACGAAGGTCAAATGGGTCATGGAAAGGGAACGCAATACAAAGTTCTTTCGTTCTCTCTTGAATCAGTGGAAGAGTAAGGCTACCATCAATAAACTAGAAAGGTCTGACGGGTCGGTTATTGTTGGTGAGGATTAAATAAAATCAATCATAGTCAAATTTTTCAAAGAGTTGTCTAGTAAACCAAGGACGAGGGGCTGGGTATTGAAGGAGTGGATTGGTGCCCCATTGATGGCGACTTGATACTAGAGCTTGAAAAACTCTTCTTAGAATATAAGGTCAAGAAGGCAGCGTTTGAGTGTGACGGTTGTAAGGCTCTGAGACCGGATGGATTTACCTTGGCGTTTTATCAGGATTGTGGGATATTGTTAAAGGAGATATAATGAAAATTTTCTGTTAGTTCTTCGAAGGGGGTGTCATAAATGGTATTACTAATGAGACATACATTTGTTTGGTTCCAAATAAACAAGATTCGATCAAGGTTAAAGATTTTAGGCCTATTAGTCTTAATACTAGCCTGTACAAGATTATAGTTAAGTGTTGTCAGCACGGCTGAAGAAAGTTTTGTTATACAAAATATCAGAATCTCAGAATGCCTTCATTGATGGGAGACAAATTCTTGATTGTTCTCACATTGCGAATGAGATAGTACAAGAATGTCTTCATTGATGGGAGACAAATTCTTGATTGTTCTCACATTACGAATGAGATAGTGCAAGAGGGTAGGTGGAAAAAGAAGAAAATGTGGGTTTTTAATGTTGATTTTGAGAAAACATATGATAATGTGGACTGGAATTTCCTGGATTTGTGCTAAGGAAGAACGGGTTTGGTGAGAGATAGAGAAGGTGGATCAAGGGTTGTGTTTCGAACGTGTCATTCTCGGTTATGATTAATGGGAGACCTAGGGGTAAATTTCAAGCACAGTTTGCGGATGACACTCTTTTTTTGTCAAGAAAGAGGACCACATCAGGTTGTTGGTGGACATTGTGAGGTCGTTTTGTGACATATCAATTATCAGGTTTAAAATTCAATTGGGAGAAGGGTGCTTTGTTGGGTCTCACCTGCAAAGAAGATGAAGTGGAAGAGTTAGCCCAATAAACTGGGCGTGGTGGAGAGAAATGGCCAATTAAGTATTTAGGGTGCCTTTAGAACTCTCGTTTTAGGAACCGATTATGACTAAGTTGTCAAAGAAGTTTGCAAGCTAGAAAAAAACATTTATATCAAGAGGGGGAGCTTAACGTTGATTGCAGCGGTATTGAATACTTTGTCGACGTATTTCATGTCTTTTTTTTAGGGTACCAAAGGGCATAGCAGAGGCAATGAAGAAGACTATGATGGATTTTCTTTGCGATGGAGCTGGAGGTGACTCGCATTGTCATTTAAGTGCATGGGAGCAGGTGTGCAAACGAAAGATAGAAGGGGATTGAGAATTGGGAACATTTGTTTGAGGAATAGGGCTCTGTTGGGAAATGATGGTGGAGGTTTTATGCAGATGACGAGTTGTTGTGGAAGAAGATCAGAGAGAGTAAATACGAGTTATAACAGATTGGATGAGATGCTGGTTCAGCAAGGAACGTTACTTTCAGATACCCGTGGAAGTTTATTTCTAGATCTTACCCGACTTTTCATCAATTATTTATTTCGGCTTTCTTTGGTACATAGTATGCCTATATCTCTTTGTTTGAGAATTCATCATTTTCCCCTTCACGGGACTTGGATTTTCGGAGGGTTTTGAGGGATGTGGAGTTACATGAGTTGAGTGTGTTATTAGGATATTTAGATAAGATCAGATTGATTGAAGGGGTAGATGATGTTAGAGTGTGGGGTGGGGATCCGTCATTTCTCTTTTCAGATTAGTCTTTCTTCGAGTCATTCTTTTCGAGTAGTAGTTTTCCCTTTTTTTCTTTTTTCCATGTTATTTGATTCCGGTCCCAACAAAGATTCAAGTATTTTCATGGATAGTTGTTGTTCTGGATAAGTAGCCGACTTCGGCGATGATGCAAAAGAGATGACCCACATGTGCTTTGTGCCCAAATTGGTGTGTGTCGTGTCGGAATGAGAGGGAGACGCGGGACCATATGTTGATTCATTGTACCTTCACGAGTGGTTTGTGGGCTAGAGCTTTGGACAAATTGAGATTGGTTTAGGTGGTGCCAAGAACAACGCAAGATTCATTTTCCACTTATCTTGACATCTTGGAAAGAAAGGGGCAGAATTTTTTGGAGAGTGGTGGTTCATAGCATATGTTGGTCTGTGTGGTTAGAGAGGAATAGAAGACTTTTTTACAACATTGAAAAGTCGAGTGACGAGTGCCGGGAAAAGATCAAGATTCAAATTTCTACTTGGATTAAGTTTCATGTAGAGTTTGTGACATGATCATGGTCTTGTTTAGCATTGTATCATGAGGGGATCACTAGACCGCTTAGTGTAATTAATTGCCTTTACGTATATAATAAAATATCACAAATTTGAATATTTGGATTGTAATCAAATGTTCAGAGGGAAGTCATAAGATCAGTGAATTGGTAAGTTTGTGAGAGCACCTGGGTATGAGCCAAGTTCCTACCACCCTTACACGTGGAGATGTCAATAATTGTAACCAGAAAATGTCTGGCTACCTGTTGGGTATTATGTCGAAGGACTACTGAGATCTTCTAGGAAGATGTTCACGTTTAATTGTTAGCTCGCTTTCAGCTGTCATATCTCTGTAAATTATACTTAATCAAACTTAATTTTCCTTACCAAGTGATGCTAATTTAAATAAATAAAAGCAAAAGAGTTGTGTGAGTATTGTTTTATTTTTCTGATGATTAATTAATTGACTAGTCATTTATATGATTTAATTAATTGACTTCGTTTATATGAGACAGTTACATTCACTCTATTGAGTTCAAGATAATGCAATTTAGAGATTTATTTACCTTGGGCTACTGCAGCAGCTTTCATATAATCCAACTATGTTTGGTAACGCCTATTGTACTCATCCAGGTAGTCCTAGGCCTCCTTTTGATGGTCTGATACAGAGGTTTGTAGACTTAGGAAATCTCAAGCAAAAGCAGCAGAAATTACCTGCCATAGTCTCTGTAGATATTCCATCTGGATGGCATGTTGAAGAAGGTGATCTTAGTGGCGAAGGAATCAAACCAAATATGCTGGTATGTATTTATTTTGAAATTTCTATACTTTATCACTAAACATCTTTAAGATGGCATTTTTCTTTTCCTCTCCTGTCGATGAGTATTTAAAACGTGGGTAGCTGTGTGTAGGTTTCGTTAACTGCTCCTAAGTTGTGTGCCAAAAAGTTTTCTGGTCCTCATCACTTTCTAGGTGGCAGATTTGTTCCCCCATCCATTGCAGAGAAATTCAAGCTTAACCTGCCAGAATATCCTGGAAGTTCTATGTGTGTTCGAATTGGAAAGCCTCCACGAGTTGATATATCCACTCTTAGAGAAAACTATATCTCTCCCGAGTTTTCTGAGGACCAAGCTGATGCTGATCCCTTTGCTCAGGTATTACTTCACATCAAACTGGGTGACTGTTTTCTTTTTCACTTAAACACCGTCTGTGTCCAGAAATGGATTTTGGCCTGGACCATTACTAGTATAGAACAGAAGAAACGGAAGTACCGGGCCATCAGTTAGCAGATTCTGGTATGCATCAGCCATCGAGAATCTGCCAGATTTTAAATTTATTAGAATTCTGAGAAGCCAGGAATCTTGTTACTTGACCATGACATTTATGTCGAGCTGAATGTAGATCGAGATGAAATTTCCTAACAGTATTACACGCTTTTTGTGATTTGTAGTTTTTTGTGTTGCTGTAGTTCCAAAAATGGTTTGATGATGCTATGGCGTCCGGATTGAAGGAACCTAATGCTATGTCGCTTTCTACGACCGGAAAAGATGGAAAACCGTAAGTTTCTTAAAAATCTGATTTTATCGGCGCTATGACACGCAGCTATGAACTTTTACAACTAGTTTGAGTGGTTTGGTTCCTGCAAAATCACTTTTTTGTCTTTCACCGTGTTGCTGTTACTCGTTACTTCTGTTGAATTTTCATTAAGTCTGCGTATTTTTATATGTTGCTACAGTTCGTCAAGAATGGTCTTGCTGAAAGGGCTTGACAAAGATGGTTTTGTCTGGTGAGTTCTGCTGTATTACATCATTTTAATATACAGTATATTGCTTTGATGAATTTTGTCTGGTTTTTCAATTTAGAATTCACAGCCTCTCATCTTTTGGACAGGTACACAAATTATGAAAGTCGAAAGGCTCATCAACTATCAGAAAATCCTCATGCAGCGCTGCTGTTTTACTGGGATGCTTTGAATCGTCAGGTATTTCTTATATTTTTATCCATTTTTTATAAAGTGATCAATTCACAAGTACTATTGGCACCATTTTCTTTATCTGAGGGAATTTCGTTGTTTCCTGTCACTATTTTAAAAATGAGTAGTAAATAAAATTGTGGTTTTTGCACTGTAACTCTGTAACGTCCTTGCCTTGAGAAGAATTCACAAAGGTCATAACTGGAATCAACGCCTTCTAGTCTCCAAGGTGTTTAAAACATCATTTTTAATTCTAAATACCAAACCCCCAGAACTAGGTTGCACCTTGAACTAGACCTTACCATTTGGCTAGCTTGTGCTGTCAGAGTCTTAAGATTCTCAAAAAATGCTTAGTACCATGAAGAACAAAATGCTGCAACATTATTTTTGTCTCAAATCTTTCTTGGATGAGCAAAGGTTCAACATGCATTGTTGCTTCAGGTAAGAATTGAAGGGCCGGTGCAAAAGGTTTCAGATGAAGAATCTGAGAAATACTTTCACAGCCGACCAAGAGGAAGCCAGATTGGAGCAATAGTTAGCAAACAGGTTTCTTTTTTGCCATTCTTAGGTTTGATTTCTTGCATCCTGTCAATATCTCTGTTATTTTACTACATATTGCCTAGATCTGTCTCTTATTTTCCTTCAGAGCACGGTAATATCTGGAAGGCATGTTCTCCACCAACTAGAAGAAGAGCTGGAGGCTCAGTTTGCTGATGGGTTAGTTATTCATGCTTAACCACGAAGACCTAATTATTATATACATTCTGCATGGATTAGCGTGGGACGGTGGGTGGAGAGTATTATCATGGATAAGATGCATTTCAGCACGCATATCATTCATGCATTTCTAGATTTAAATGTGCGAACTAATCCATTTGCATCCATACTGATCAGTTTGCCTGGATCTGAGGATCAGGGATAATACGCGGTCATGTTGCTATATGATGGATTTCTCATGACTGGCTTCGTTATGATAATACAACAATTTTTACATTCTGGCATAGAATCTCCTCTTTTGGCAATGCATTGTCGAAAGCGGATATAGGAACTCGGCACTCCACACTTCACCTAGTTGATCATGATGATTATATGTGGTAAACCAACTTCATAAATTTTTTAGCATGTAATATGGATGGCTAGAGGAACTAGCCTACAGACATCCTTATTTTCAAGTATTGTGTCAAATACCATGTTAACACCGTGCTATCTGGCTTGATTATAGTCTACGAAGCAAAGTGTTCTATTTTAACATTTTCTTCATGTGGCAATGCAGAAGCCTGATCCCAAAACCAAAATATTGGGGAGGATATAGACTCAAACCGCAGCTTTTTGAGTTTTGGCAAGGACAGCCATCTCGCTTGCATGACAGGTGTGTTATTGAAAGTAACAGTGTTTTTGCAACAGTAGAACACGCTAGGTGTTTATTCAGTGAATTTCATTTGTATTGAAAATATTTATATTTGTATCCATCCTTAATACATAAATATATATTGGTAGTGTTCTAAAAATCAGTAGACAGCGGGCAGGTGGCTATCTAGGCTGTCATTAAAAATTAATTTTTATAATATTTAGTAACATTATATATTAATATCTTTAACTTAATTTTTATTTTATTTTTATTGTAAAATCATTATTTGATATAGGTGGGGAGAACATAGCTAATAGAAAAATATGATGAAGTTTTCGTTTTAGGATATTAAATAATTGTTTAAAGAAACTTAATATCATCATTGAGAACATGGCTAATAACAAAATAAGATAAAAGCTTTTTATTTTAGGATATTAAAAATCATTGTTTAAAATAACTCAATATCATCATTGTGATATTCCTCTTGGTCGGATGAAAAACTATCCTCATGAAGTTCTCTATCTAGATCGCAGACGAAAAAGAAGTTTGGTGTGTTAAGACAGGCCAACAAATCGCATTTCTTGTTGGACTATGGTTTATGACCTATAAAATAGTTATCTTTCGTTATTTTTATTGAACTTGTAATTTAAATTAAAAGACCAAAATTTAAAAAAAAAATATTAAAAACCTAACTGCTAGGGTCGCCTAGAATTTTTTCTATGATGTCCGCCGCGTCTATCGCCCAGGCTGATTTTAGAACAGTATTATGTACATAAATATGCATTCATTTGTGTGTGTGTCAACAATTATTTATTTTCCTTTTTTGATGATGTAATAAATGTATATGCAAAAATATACATTCATTTGTATGTATCTATGTGACAACAATGATTTATTTTCCCTTTTTGGTGATATGCCCCATGTATTACAATGTTTTCAGGTTACGTTACTCTCCAGAGGTGATGGATGGGAAGAATGTGTGGAAAATTGATAGATTGTCTCCATGACTAGTATTCTCAGTATCTTCGTTATGAGATATCAATTCTGAAGTTCCATTTGTTTCTTAGTTTTTTCTTCTTCATGTCGATAGCAATACAATGCACACTATCCAATGTTGTGAGACGATATATGCACATATAATTACAGCTCCGGGTTACATGAAATCTTCTTCTCTGTGCAATTGGTTTATTGTGGCAATTGAAATATTCTGTGTGATGAGGATATTATCAATCACTTGCAAAATGGGCCACTGATTGAACAGTTTTATCACTACAAAACCAGCCAGACAAAATAAAATTCAGGTTCACAGATTGAACTCTCCAGTTATATCATTCTCCTGTTAGGGGTTACATGGAGCCTAAGAAGTAAAAAACAAAAAAAGGGGAGGGAAAAAAAATCGCCAAAAGATGCAAATTACTGGTTGATATTAAGGATAACAACTAGTATAAACTCAGTCAATGTACATGGACATCCTCATAAAATCCAGAGATTAATTGTGAATTCCAGAAATTAATTGTGAATAAAGTTGCATAATTGATTGTTACTGATGCATGATTCCTGCGAGGCCGCCAGAGTGCATTGAGTATATGCACTCTTCATCAGGGGCCATTTACTCTTAAGTCAACAAATGTAGCTCTATTCTTACGAAGTCAGGTGTACCACTGCTGTTTGAATAGAAACTGCGTGTTAGGATATTATTTGTATATGGTTCTTGCCATCAACTTCGGAGTACCATGATTTCCATGCTTCAGCATAGTGCGAGAACAGGTCTTTCAAAGCTGAGAAAACAACCATGAAGCAAGTTCTGGTAAGCAAAATTTGGGACAGCATTACAGAAAAATAATGAGCATGTATTTTAAGAGTAGTGTATATGTGCGTGCACAGAATTCTTCTGTTTTGAAACCACAACTAAATAAATTGAATAATGCAACTTAATGAGGAGTCTCCATTTACTAAGTGTGGTTAAAGAATGGAAGGCTTTTTCTTCTTTCCCACATGTATAATTGATTAATAGACAATAAATGGTTCATGTAATTTTAAGCACTGGACTAAACAAATAATCAGTTGATGATAACTCTTCTAATATGACTGAAATAAATCGAGTAAAGTACCTTGACTATGATATTGAGGCAGATAAGTGGAGGCTAGACTTTCCCGATCTATGACCTGTTTTTCTTTTTCATCTTGAGAAGCTCCAACCTCGTGCTCATTTGCAGGAGCAAAAGGACCGAACTGGTAACTCTTGCCTCCTGTTTTTGCCCTTTCAACCTCGTTATCCAAAGTCTCCTGTTTAATTTGAATTGGTATATGTGGTTTGAGGAAACTAGGTGCATCCCCATCCACCTTCAACCTCTTTACAGTAGCATTAGTAAGGTCGGTTCCAAAAACCCTCTTCCTGGATTCACTCAAAACCAAGGACTCCACATTTCCTTTATCAGGTTTTCCATTCAGCCCCAACCATCTGAAAGCTGGTTTCCTTGTTTCAGGATGATGCGTCTGAACATCATTCAAGAGATAAGCGCTAGAGTTACATACATTTTAATCTTTTTGAACTTGTCCATGCGAAAGTGTATTGATGAGAACAAAATATGGAAGTTTTGTACAACAGTTTTGGTTTTATAGTCCTATCACTCAATAAGATGTCTCACCTTCTCAATAAAATTCATGGAAGACAGAACATTAGCTATATCATACAGCCTTCTAACTTTTGCTGCAGAGTTGCAAAAAGTAAACATTAACCAAAGGAGTCATACATATTTTATTTCAGAAATAACATAACAAAAGTGAAGGTACGCTACTTCTTGTATTCATTGAATTGCGGCTTCCATCCCCAAGCAGTAGCTTTGCAGCAGCATCAAGAGAAATCATATCCATCTAAACAATAATTGTAACATTATAAAACTGCATAGATTACAAATAGAATAAACCACAATTGCAAATAATTTAAACATTATCTTACATCAGTGCAAAGAAAAAGCTTAACAAAATTCTGAGTCAGAAGCCCAAGAGACTTCTCTTTTCTATTTTCACCTAAATATGGAAATAAATAAATCAATGATTCAGCACTTGCCATGTCCAAGATTAGGAATCAGCCACAAACCACATCGAACAATGAGGAGAAAATGGCCAAGATTGATTACCAGATCTGTTTGACAAAGAGCATTTAGGAACAGAATTAGAGTCTGATTTATCAGTTTGACTTGAGTTGTTAAAATCTGAGCACATCTCGTCTTCTTCATCATCTGAAGTCTAAGGAAAATAATAATGTCAAATAAGATGATAAAGAATCCTGCAATCTGATGACACCCAAGATTTCATTGGTGATAAAACATCAAGGAGCATACTTTCTCAGAGCAGCTTGTTTCAACAGCAGAGCCATTCTCCTTTAAGCCCTCTTTCTGCCGCGGGGGAGGGGGGGAGTGGAATATCAAAAGATCTTGAATATATAAAATCTACAAGTTCAGCCAAGCCTCGAGGAAAACAACAAAATCAGAGAAGAAAAGTGTTATTTACTTTTAGGTCTTCCAAAGCCTTGGGGATTGCCCCAAACCCTTTCCATGTATAGCGATTCTTGGCCTTCCGAGCAAGGATCTGAGATAAGAAATGCAGAATCCTAATTTCCAGGTCTAGATTAAAATCCCATGTAAACTCCCGAATATTCATTAAATTATGAAGAGGTTCAGATTTTAGAACTTCTTACGCCAATGCTTTCCAGAACGTTCACGATGTCATAAATTCGTCGCCTTTCCACCCCTGCAACAAAATGAAACGAAATCCCAGATCCAGATTACCAAGCAATGTTTTTATTCAGAAGCTCATTAAAATCAGACTCGATTAAATTTCAAGAGGTGCATTGCCGATCCATACCAAGCCGTGAAGCTGCATCGTCGAGGCCAATTGTTTCGACACCATCTCTATTATACAAGCTCAGGAAACTGAACAAATAAAAAAACAAAATCAACCCACAAATTTTCCAAACTACAGCTCGTGCACAAAATTATGAACTTGAAATTTCAGCAACACGCACACAAGTTGAAAGAAATGGGAAGAATGGGTCCTTGATTGAAAACGAAAGATAGAGAATTACTTGGTGCACAAGAGACCCAGAGATTTCTGTTTTCGGCAATATGGGACATCTTTATATCCAGAATCCATGGCTGCCGCTGCATGGAACTCAGGTAAAGCCATATGAATCTCTTCAAACAAGTATATCGATCTGTAAGCAACAACAAAGATGTATATACGACCAAAACACACACAATATAGCGTATCACTGCGTGTTATTGGAGACCGTTAAAAAGGGTTCCATGCAGTGGCGGCAATCGGATGAATCAAGGGTTTGTATGTGCAATATGACTGCGATAAATTGTCGATTTGGGGGAGGGAATTCGAATGTTTGAAAATAGGCCATGCAAAAACAGCGGGAATTTGAACATTATCTTTGAATGCTGAGACGCGCCGGTTAGAACGAAATTACTGGTTTGACCTCGCTGGAGCTGGTTTGTGTCCGTAACGGTTATCGTCGCTGAATCGAAACGATAGGACAGAGCCGAAAACTTGAGCCGTTGTTTAAGTTGTGAATCTAAAATAAAATCGAGAACTAACGACTCTATTTTGGCTCTCAATAATCCGGTATTATATGACTCTGTCATTAATACCATAAATTAGTTTTGTATTTTAAGTTGTTTTTCTTTCATTGTTTGATCTTTGTTGTTTTAATAATTTAAGTTAATTTCTCGTTTTATTCGTTGATCCGATTACAATTCCGTTCACCTAATTAAAACGATCGTCCAAAACCGAAAACTGAAATAGTTTTTCGTTTTCAATTCTAGAATGAAATCAAGAACTAACAACTCTTGCCTTGGCTGCTGCATGCAGCAGCTTTCATGTAATCCAACTATGTTTGGTAACGCCTATTGTACTCATCCAGGTAGTCCTAGGCCTCCTTTTGATGGTGTGATACAGAGGTTTGTAGACTTAGGAAATCTCAAGCAAAAGCAGCAGAAATTACCTGCCATAGTCTCTGTAGATATTCCATCTGGATGGCATGTTGAAGAAGGTGATTTCAGTGGCCAAGGAATCAAACCAAATATGCTGGTGTGTATTTATTTTGAAAATTTCTATACTTTATCACTAAACATCTTTAAGATGGCATTTTTCTTTTCCTCTCCTGTCGATGAGTGTTTAAAACGTGGCTAGCTGTGTGTCAAAAAGTTTTCTGGTCCTCATCACTTTCTAGGTGGCTGATTTGTTCCCACATCCATTGCAGAGAAATTCAAGCTTAACCTGCCAGAATATCCTGGAAGTTCTATGTGTGTTCGAATTGGAAAGCCTCCACGAGTTGACATATCCACTCTTAGAGAAAACTATATCTCTCCAGAGTTTTCTGAGGACCAAGCTGATGCTGATCCATTTGCTCAGGTATCACTTCACATTAAACTGGGTGACTGTTTTCTTTTTCACTTAAACACCGTCTGTGTCCAGAAATGAATTTTGGCCTGGACCATTACTGGTATAGAACAGAAGAAACGGGAGTACTGGGCCGTCAGTTAGCAGATTCTGGTATGCATCAGTCATCAAGAATCTGCCAGATTTTAAATTTATTAGAATTCTGAGAAGCGAGTTATGATATTACAGCAATTTTTGCATTATAGCACAGAATCTCCTCTTTTGGCAATGCATTGTCGAAAGTGGATATAGAAACTCGGCACTCCACACTTCACCAAGTTGGTCATGATGATTATCTGTGGTAAACCAACTTCATAAACCATAAAATTTATAGCATGTAATATGGATGGGCGACAAACATCCTTATTCTCGAGTTTTGTCAAATACCTTATTAACACCATGCTATCTGGCTTGATTATTGTCTGAGAAGCAGAGTGTTCTATTTTAACCTTTTTCTTCCTACGACAATGCAGAAGTTTGATCCCAAAACCAAAATATTGGGGAGGATATAGGCTCAAACCTTAGCTTTTTGAGTTTTGGCAAGGACAGTCATCTCGCTTGCATGACAGGTGTGTTATTGAAAGTAACAGTGTTTTTGCAACACTAGAACACGCTTGGTGTTTATTCAATGAATTTTATTTGTACTCAAAATATTTATAGTTGTATACATAATTGATACATAAATGTATATGCACATAAATACACACATTTGTGAGTGTACCTATACCAACAATTATTTATTTCCTTTTTAGACAATATGACCCATGTAATACAATGTTTTCAGGTTACGTTACTCGCCAGAGGTAATCGATGGAAAGAATGTGTGGAGAATTGATAGATTGTCTCCATGACCAGTATTCTCAGTATCTTCATTCTGATATCTTTATTCTAAAATTCCATTTGTTTCTTAGTTTTGTTTTTCTTCTGTCGATAGTAATACAATGTAAGTTGTACGATGATATGAGACAATCTGCACATATAAGTACATCCCCTGGTTAATTGAAATCGTCTTAATTCTCAGTGCAATCCGCATACTGTGATAGTTGAAATCTTCTCGATGTAATCAGGATATTATCAATCACTTACAAAATCGACCACTGATTTAACAGTTTTATCACTACAAAACCAGCCGGACAGAATCACATTCTCATGTTAAAAGTTCAATGAAGCCTCAGAATGAAAAAGAAAAAAGAAAAAAGAAGGAAAAAAGATTCCCCATACGATGCAAGTTGCTGGTTGATATTTAGGATAGCAACCAGTACAAACTTTCAGTCAATGTATATGGATGCTCAAATTTGAGAAGGGGTCAAGGATGCCAACGCAGATCCTAGAGTCTATCATGAGAAAATCCAGAAATGAATTGTGAATAAAGTTGCATAATTGATCGTTACAGATGCATGATTCCTGAGAGATCGCCAGAGTGCATCGAGTATATGCCTTCTTCATCAGGAGCCATTTACTCTAAGTCAACAGATGTACCTCCGTTCTTAGAAAGTGAGGTGTACCACAGCTATTTGAATAGAAACTAGGGTGTTAGGACTTCAGTTGTATATGGTTCTTGCCAGCAACTTCAGAGTACCATGATTTCCATGCTTCAACATAGTGCGAGAACAGGTCTTTCAAAGCTGAGAAAACAACCATCAAACGAGTTTCTGGTAAGCAAAATTTGGGACAATATTAGTGAAAATTTATTGAGCATGATTTTAAGAGTGGTGGTGTATATGTGCGTGCACTGAATTCTTCTGTTTTGAAACCACATACTGAATAAATTGAATAATGCAACTTAATGAGCAGTCTCCATTTACTAAGTGTGGTTAAAGAAAGGAAGGTTTTTCTTCTTTCCCACATGTATAATTGATTAATAGACAAGAAATGGTTGGTGTAATTTTAACCACTGGACTAAACAAATAATAAGTAGATAGCTCTTCTAATGTGACTGAAATAAATAGAGTAAAATACCTTGATTATGATACTGAGGCCGATAAGTGGAGGCAAGACTTTCCCAATCTATTATCTGTTTTTCTTTTTCATCTTGAGAAGCTCCGTCCTTGTGCACATTTGCAGGAGCAAAAGGACCAAACTGGTAACTCTTGCCTCCTGTCTTTGTCTTTTCAACCTCATTATCGAAATTCTCTTGTTTAATTTGAATTGGTATATGTGGTTTGAGGAAATGGGATGCATCCCCATCCACCTTGAACCTCTTTATAGTAGCATTAGTAAGGTCAGTTCCAAAAACCCTCTTTTTGGACTCACTCAAAACCAAGGAATCCACATTTCGTTTATCAGCTTTTCCATTCAGCCCCAACCATATGAAAGCAGGTTTCCTTGTTTCGGGATGATGCGTCTGAAAATCATTCAAGAGACAGGTAAGCGCTAAAGTTGCATACATTTTAATTTTTTTAAGCTTGTTCAAGCAAAAGTTTATTGATGAGAATAAAATATGGAAGTTCGTGACAACAGTTTTGGTTATATACTCTTCTCACTCAATAAGATGTCTCACCTTCTCAATAAAATTCATGGAAGACAGAACATTAGCTATATCATACAGCCTTCTAACCTTTGCTGCAGAGTTGCAAAAAGTAAACATTAACCAAAGGAGTCGTACATATTTTATTTCAGAAATAACGTAACAAAAGTGAAGGTACGCTACTTCTTGTAGTCATTGAATTGCGGCTTCCATCCCCAAGCAGTAGTTTTGCAGCATCATCAAGAGAAATCATATCCATCTGAACAATAATCTTAACATTATAAAACTGTATAGATTACAAATAGAATAAACCACAATTGCAAATAATTTGAACATTATCTTACATCAGTGCAAAGAAAAAGCTTAACAAAATTCTGAGTCAAAAGCCCAAGAGACTTCTCTTTTCTATTTTCACCTAAATATGGAAAATAAATCAATCACTCAACACTTGCAATGTCAAAGAATAGGAATCATTCACAATCCACGTCGAACAAACAACGAGGAGTAAATGGCCAAGATTAATTACCAGATCTGTTTGACAGAGAACATTTAGGAACAGAATTAGCGTCTGATTTATCAGTTTGACTTGAGTTGTTCATATCTGAGCACATCTCGTCTTCTTCATCATCTGAAGTCTAAGGAAAAGAATAATGTCAATTAAGATGATAAATAATCCTGCAATCTGATGACACCCAAGATTTAGTGGTGAGAAAACATCACGGTGTGAATTTAATATGTATATAAAAGAAAGAAAAACTTTTTTTCAGTTGAATCTGTCCACGACAACATAACGATAATCATCCAAATTAAAACTTTCAATCAAGAAATAGGCAAATAAATCTTTAGATGGGAGCATACTTTCTCAGAGCAGCTTGTTTCAACTGCAGAGCCATTCTCCTTTAAGCCCTCTTTCTGCAGGGAGGAAAAGATCAAAAGATCTTGAACATATAAAATCTACAAATTCAGCCAAGCCTCATGGAAAAAGACAAAATCGGTGAGAAAAAATGCTATTTACTTTTAGGTCTTCCAGAGCCTTAGGGATTGCCCCGAACCCTTTCCATGTATAGCGATTCTTGGCCTTCCGCGCAAGGATCTGAGATACAGAAATGCAGAATCCTAATTTCCAGGTCTAGATTAAAATTCCATGTAAACTCCCAAATATTCATTAAATTGTGAAGAGGTTCAGATTTTAGAACTTCTTACGCCAATGCTTTCCAGAACGTTCACGATGTCATAAATTCGTCGCCTTTCCACCCCTGCAAACAAAATTAAAGAAATCCCAAATCCAAATTACCAAGCAATGTTTTTATTGAGAAGCTCATTAAAATCAGACTCAATTTAATTTCAAGGGGTGCATTGCCGATCCATACCAAGTCGTGAAGCTGCATCGTCGAGCCCAATTGTTTCGACACCATCTCTATCATACAAGCTCAGGAAACTGAACAAAACAAAACAAAAAAATCAACCCACAAATTTTCCAAACTACACCTTGTGCACAAAATTATGAACTTGAAGTTTCAGCAACACACACACACACGCACAAAAATTGAAAGAAAATGGGAAGAATGGGTCCTTCATTTAAAACGGAAGACAAAAAAATTACTTGGCGCACAAGAGACCCAGAGATTTCTGTTTGCGGCAATATGGAACATCTTTAGATCCAGAATCCATGGCTGCCGCTGCATGGAACTCAGGTAAAGCCATATGAATCTCTTCAAAAAAGTATATCGATCTGTAAGCAACGACACAGATGTATATACGACCAAAACACACACAATAAAGCGTATCACTGCGTGAGCTTGGAGACCGTTAAAAAGGGTTCCATTGCAGTGGCGGCAATCGGATGAATCAAGGGTTTGCAAGTGAAATACGATTACGATAATTTGCCGATTTGGGGGAGGGAATTCGAATGTTTGAAAATGGGGCATGCAAAAACAGCGGGAATTTGAACATTGTTTTTTGGATGCTCAGACGTGCCCGTTAGTAATAAATTACTGTTTTGACCTCGCTGGAGCGTGGTTTGTGTGAAACTGGCGGGGTTTAATCGTGGAATTTCGCATGGGGTTGGGTGTGTGCGAGGAATCGTGTGATGTAATTACTCATCACGTGGGTAGATTTGCTCTTAATCCGATGTTTTAATCATTTGATTTTACTAATTTTATTATTTCTTTTTATATTCGCAAATCCAATCACGGTTATCTTCGTCGAATCGAAACAATCGTACATAATCGATAATTGGAAACAGTTCTTTCAGTAGTGAATCTAAAATAAATCGAGAACTAACGACTCTACTTTTGCCTCGAGATAACGAGAAACTGTCATTAAGATCGGAGACGGTAGATATTAAATGAAAATATAACGGGTATCATAAATTAGTTTTGAGTTTCAATTTTCTTTTACTAAAAATAAAATTTCTTGATTATATAAAATAGGTTATATTGTTTTTTTTTAATGAAAAATTTACTGAACTTGTATAATTGAATCGGATTTGAAATTCACTTGAATTACATTTGGATTTTATGAAAGATTTGAGGATATGATTATAAATAACTCCATGTTGAGATTAATTTGATTTCTTAAAAATCATAGAAAAAATAAGAACTTATATGATAGGATATGAGTATGTCTCTTGTGAGACGGTCTCACGAATCTTTATCTGTGAGACGGGTCAACCATACCGATATTCACAATAAAAAGTAATACTCTTAGCATTAAAAGTAATATTTTTTTCATGGATAACCCAAATAAGATATCTGTCTCACAAAATACGATCCGTGAGACCGTCTCACATAAGTTTTTGTCATAAGATATAGACCGATTTTGAAATCCACTTGGATTGAAATGTTTGGATTTGATAAAGTATCGTAAGAGAGGATTTGAACAAATTTTGAGACGAATTTGAGATCGTCACCTTGATTAAAAAAATTAACTATTTAGAATTTGAAATACGTTGCTAAGTAGATTTGCTCAATTAAACAAATGATTTGTTATTATAGATGTAAAATCTATAATATTGTGTGAAGTTTGATCATAGTTTATCGTTTGCAATTAAATAATATATCAAAATTTAAATGTTCGCATTGAGTAGGTCTTTTGTGAGACGGTGTCACGAATATTTATCTATGAAACAGGTCAACCATACTGATATTCATAATAAAAAATAATACTCTTAACATAAAAAATAATATTTTTTCATAGATGACCCAAATAAGATATCCATCTCACAACATACGACCCATGAGACCGTCTCACTTGAGTTTTTATCTTACTTATTTATGCATTACTACAACAAAGTATAATGAATTTCAAATGACCTCATTATCTGGTGAATTTAAATTTTGTCATAATCAAATTAAAAATATTACGAAAACATATAATATATGAATTTGAAGTTTATAATCTCACGTTAAAAATACAAAAATACATTTAAAATTATCAATCCAAACACAATTTTATTTCAAATTGATTGTCCATCTGAAGCCAACCTCAAATCTAATGATTCGTGACAAATATCTCGAAATCCAGATTCGGCATATCAATTCAAGTTAACATTTTGAATATTTATGATAAATGTTAGAGCTGTCAAAATGAGCTAACTGGTCAGGCCAATCCGCAATCCATCACTTGGCGGCATGGGGTAGGCCGATCGGTCATTTGGACGGGTTGAGAAACATACCCATTTGACGAGATGGGATGAGCTCCGACCATATTAAGTTGGCTTGCATCCGACCATAATATGTTATTTGGTACGGTCGGACGGATCAATCCAACAAGCTCAACCTATTTTGACTGCTATGATCTATGTGCTTATATTTTGATTTTTTTTTTTCCATATTTGATACATTTTTTCAGCTCTATATTTTTGTATCGAAGAAAAAGGAAAATATTTTTATGTTTTTGTTAAAGATTTAAATTCAATACCTATTTGAGGTGAGACAAAAATTTGTGTGTGACGGTTTCATGGATCGTATTTTGTGAGACGACTCTCTTATTTGGATCATTAATAAAAAAATATTATTTTTTATGCTAAGAGTATTACTTTTTGGGCAAAAACTTGTGTGAGACGATCTCACGGGTTGAATTTGTGAGACGGATCTCTTATTTGAGTCATCCATGAAAAAGTATAATTTTGTATGCTAAGAATATTACTTTTATTGTGAATATGGTAGGTGATCCGTCTCACAGATTATTATAAATCTCGGTACGATTAGTTTGTCTCGTAAATAAAAATTTTTGATACATAACACAAATGACATATTCGATGAGGTGAAACCACCGCACAAGGCGGCGACGTCGATAGAATCCAACCCCTTCATTCTCCTTTACGTTCCGTCTCGAATTCAAATTTCACTATCTGAGCTTCACCTTTGAAACCCAACAACCTTCTTTTCACACGAAAAATAAATCTCTCCGAACACACGCATCGAGTGAGAGAAAGTAATGTGAAGAATTAAAACAGGACGGGAAGTGAAATTCTCCTGAACAATGTCCTCTAAAGAAACCTGCCGTACTGAGCTTCGCGCCGCCGTCCGCCACCTCAGTGACCGTGGCCTGTACACAGCTTCCAAATGGTAAAGATTTTAACCACTTGAAAAACCCATCTTTTTTCCATTAAAGGATTGTCCGATTAGTTAAAAGGCCCAGCCTTTTCTTTCTGGTTTTTATGATTCTTGATTTCTTCAGGGCAGCGGAGCAGTTGATGGGAATAGAACAAGACCCTTCTAAGCACACCCCGTCACATACCAGATTCCAGCGTGGCAGCTCCAGCATCCGTCGTCGCTTCCGCAGCACTAATGCGGGAGATTCATCGGCCACCCCTTCTGCCGGGATGTCATATGTTGCCACGCCGACAATGATGGGGATGGAAGAGTATGATTATGATCCGATTGACGGTGATATTTATCTGCTGGCAAAGTCTTACTTTGACTGCAAGGAGTATAGGAGGGCTGCTCATGTGCTACGAGATCAGACTGGAAAGAAAGCAGTATTCTTGCGCTTCTACTCTTTATATTTGGTTGGTTTCTGACTTAAATGTGGGATACATTTGTATTTCGATGTTGGTTTACATGTTGGCTGATTGAACTCTGGCTGTTGCTTGAACTAATGGTTCAAAACTTTTGGAAAATGAAGAAAATTGAATTATCCATGATACAATTCCTAATCTCTCAGATTTTGAGCAACTATTCTAGGGGTAGCTCATGAGTCATGACTGGTTTTCTAATGCTCGACCAATGAATCTCAAGGTTTAGTATTGTCAACTTGAGTGTGTTGTATTTCTTAATTTAGTATCCTTATGGGTCGATTTAGCCTATTCAGATCTTGCTATGAATTTGAGATGCTCTGGAAATGAATACTTGTCCTTTATCCCTTATTCTACTTCAATTTTAGCATCAACAGATGTTGAATAAAATTTAAGTGGAAGGGTAGTTTTGTTTCTTAGATTGTAGCAGAACGACACAACATATGCATTCGATTTTCTGAAAGTACCCTCCAGATGTTCTGGGTGTAGGTAGGACTGTTTGGCCGGTTAATGCTTAGGTTAAATGACTCGGCATTTAGATCCGTTTCTTTCTGTGCACATATGTGGTTTGTGGATCAGTATATCTCACGAGACTTTCAGTGGAATATCAGCCTTGCGATAATTTATTACATTTTTACTATTGAATCAGAAGAGGATTGAATATGTATGAATAGTGAAGATCTCTTCTGATTTGAGCATTTCATTGGGTTCCAAAATCATCACTTTGGATGAACTAATCAATTGTCTTCTGTAAAGCACAGGAATTTGACTTTTTGTCTGTTACTTATCTTTCCTGTGTGTAAGTAAGGAGGAGGTAACAAAGCTTTTATTGGAGCTACAGCAAGTAGTTCGAGACTTGTGCTTCATTTTGTGTCAATGGTTAGCGAACATGTATTTCTTCGAAGGTCCGCTTGAACATTTTGATTAATAGCTAAATACAAATAGACAAACATATGATTGAAGATTCACATGGAGAGGTATTAAAACTTTTGATTTTTGGACTCATATGATTAATGTTATACAAGGGTAGATAACAACATCAATCGTCTTATTGTGAATATTTGTGTACTTTTCGCTTATCTCGTTGCACATTCATGCTGCAGTAAACGCATATAACCAGCAACACTACTTGATGCAATATGAGTAGATAACAACATCAATCGTCTTATTGTGAATATTTGTGTACTTTTCGCTTATCTCGTTGCACATTCATGCTGCAGTAAACGCATATAGCCAGCAACACTACTTGATGCAATATGAGATTGTGTTAAAACCCTGAGAACATAGAATTCCGGGGGGAAAAAACTGGAAAGTGGGAACAAGAAATCCCCGTAAATTATGGCAAAAAAGTGCTAAACAAGAAGATTTTCAAAGGTACCTCAAAACAACTACTGTAAGTAGTGAGACCAAGAAAGCTCATTTCTATTTTAAAAACCAGAAGAGTTTTGCACGTAGGAATTTATGTGCAAGTTGCTCATGCGACTATCAATCAATGTCCCATATGGTTAGAATTAGCAATTCTTTGCATAAAAAAAAGATTATATGTAGATACTCATGCTCGGGGTGTTGAATTTTGACATCAGTACTCAAGCATTAAAATAGGATCCCATTTATGAAAAGGAAGGAACACAAACCCAGCCATAATATTTTGCTTTGGCACTCTTCGGTTTGTGCTCCTATTGATCAAAATGATCTGTGAGATTTGGGAAAAAGTAAATTCTTCTGGTTATTATGTGTTTAAGCAGAGGACCACTATCTTATATCTCTCTATCTTGCCCCCTCCCCCCCACCCTCCCACTCGTTCTTAATATGTATCTGTGCCCATCATAAATAAGTTTCTAACTCATGGCTGACTGGTGAAATTACAAGAAGTTCATTAATTGAAGTTGTCAGGCTTTAAAGAAGTTATGCATGTTTGATGAACATTGACTGTTAGATTTCTGATTCACCATGTAATAGCTCCGGTTATCCGAAATTTAAACAGTGGTGGCATGATCTTTTCTTTCTTTTTTTCCGAATTAAAGTGGTGGCATGATTTTGATTACATGTTTACTCAACATGGAGTAGAGGCATACAAAATGTTGATTGTTGCTATGAGATTTTAGCCGAGTAACAGGTATCTATTGTAACCCATGAACAGAAACAATTTGGAGCAAGCATATTGGCGTTTGGTGTTAGGTCTATTTCTCTATGTGATTCTAACCTGCATAATTATGATGGCAATTTCCAGCTGTTTGTGGTACTGGGCATTGCGTACAAGTGATCCTTTTTTCCCATTATTAAATGTGCATTTTGGCTTCATGAGCTGTATCATCTTACAAAAAGTTTCGCATATTCTATCTTCCACAAAGGCTTAATTAAATTTTATTCACTTCCTTTTCTTGATGAAGGCCGGAGAAAAACGAAAAGAAGAAGAGATGATAGAACTCGAGGGACCTTTGGGCAAGAGTGATGCTGTGAACCGAGAACTGCTTTCTCTTGAGAAAGAACTGTCAACACTGCATAAAAATGGAACAATTGATCCTTTTGGTCTCTATGTGTATGGACTTGTCCTCAAGGATAAAGGTAGTGAGAATATCGCTAGGTCTGTGCTTGCTGAGTCTGTGAATAACTACCCTTGGAACTGGAGTGCTTGGTCTGAGCTACAAGTCTTGTGTACCACAAGCGAGGCATTAAATAGTCTTAATCTCAATAATCACTGGATGAAGGACTTTTTCCTTGCCAGTGCTTACCAAGAACTCCGGATGCTTAACGAATCCTTGGCAAAGTATGAATATTTACAAGGAACATTCACTTGCAGCAATTACATCCAAGCCCAAATAGCTAAAGCTCAATATAATCTCAGGGAGTTCGAACAGGTGGAAATTATATTCGAAGAACTCTTAAGAAACGATCCTTATAGGATCGAAGATATGGATATGTATTCCAATGTGCTCTATGCCAAGGAATGTTTCTCTGCGTTGAGTTATCTAGCCCACCGTGTGTTCTTGACTGATAAATACCGACCTGAGTCATGCTGCATAATTGGGAACTATTACAGTTTGAAAGGGCAGCATGAAAAGTCGGTTGTGTATTTCCGTAGGGCTCTTAAACTGAATAAGAATTACTTATCAGCATGGACTCTTATGGGTCACGAGTACGTGGAGATGAAGAACACCTCAGCTGCAATTGATGCCTATCGAAGGGCAGTAGATATAAATTGTTGTGACTTTAGAGCTTGGTATGGATTAGGCCAAGCATATGAAATGATGGGAATGCCCTTTTATGCACTTCATTATTTTAAAAAATCAGTGTTCTTGCAGCCAAATGATTCTCGCTTGTGGATTGCAATGGCTCAGTGCTATGAAACCGAGCAACTTCATATGCTCGAAGAAGCCATCAAATGTTATAAACGAGCAGCGAATTGCAATGACAGGGAAGCCATTGCTCTCCACCAGTTGGCAAAGCTTCACTGTGAACTTGGACATACCGAAGAGGCGGCGTTTTATTACAAGAAGGATTTGGAGAGAATGGAGGCTGAAGAGAGGGAAGGGCCAAATATGGTCGAAGCATTGATGTTTCTTGCTCAACATTGTAAAAACCAGGAGAAATTTGATGAAGCGGAACTTTATTGTGCTCGTCTTCTTGACTATACTGGGCCAGTAAGTTATATTAGATTGTGTGCTTTATGTTACGTGGGTAGTGTGAATTGTGATTCTCATTGCACCATCGCTTCTGTGTGCAGGAGAAAGAGACTGCAAAGAATCTTCTTCGAGGAATAAGATACTCGAGGGAAGTCGAGCATTTCCCTCCTTAAATTACTTTAAGCGGTGAGGCTGCTTTGATGATTGTCAAATCCATGTGCTTGCAATTTATTTTCTACTATTTAATGATATTTTTTCTATATCAACAGATTTTAAATCTTTATCAGATGGAGTAACCTGATGTCCGCCCTTCCAGCTCAAACCATATCCTTCGTTTCTAACTCTGTCCGAGAGAATTTCATGAATCTGGAACCGAGGATATGAACCTGATGAGTACCAGATTGCCGGAACACATCAGAAAGCCAAGGACTTCACATACTTCATTCAACAGACAACAGTGGCGTCTCTATCAAATGTTGCTTTTGGTTCTCTTTCCGTATTAGTTTATTTGTGATATCGTTATTGTAAGACTGTAAACACTAGAATACACTGCCTTTCGAGGCCTGTGCTTTTGTCTGAAAAAATTCTCAATTTCTCCCATGGAAATGTACCATAAACCTTGAAGCATCCTTGTGTATTTGCTACCTATAATTATGTGCATCCTTTGAAAAATCTGTTTTTGTTTATTCCTAATTCTTAGATTTCTATATCAATACAATGCCATTGAAAAGATGTTGGCACTTGACACAAATCACAAATGAAACCTAAACCTGTTGCTTAGGCAAAACAACAAGCAGCACAGAATGCTCCAAAATTACTTCAAAATTTTCCATTAATGACTGCCTGGAATATCCTTGGACTTCATATCTTTTGTACAAATTTTTCTGCGTTCTTCTGTACTGAAGTGGCTATCTGGTTACACTTCAGCTTAACTAGTTAATTCTGTCAAACGGAATTCAAAAACTAATGTAGTCCTTGATGATCGTTCAACAAATAAAGGGGATCTCTAGGAAGCCATAGAGCTGGCGAAGCTGCTATTGTGTTCGAGCATGAAGCGACATTGAGGCACTGATGCCTAAGCTTCGTCACTCTGATTATTCTACGGAGACACGATTCCAGGAGTTAGCTGCAAAGGAAGGAGCTGAACCAAAATTTCGCTGCAATGTAAAGGACTTCGTTGTTGGAAGACATAGTTTTGGTAGCATCAAGTTCTTTGGGGAAAGATGTGAGAAAGCTTGATCTCCAATTGGACAAGGTCTCAATAAACCTGCCAAGGTGACACTTCTTTATTTTAAAAATACAGTGTTCTTGCAACCAAATGATTCTCGGTTGGCAGTGCTATGAAACTGAGCAGCTTCATATGCTCGAAGAAGCCATCAAATGATCTAAACCTCAAAGTAGTTCTTCTGGAATCCAATGAACAACAACGATTACTATAGCCTTCGCAGTGATTGAGCAATACAAAATCCAGTAGTAGTTGCCCGGGATGGGACTACGTAGCGATGCTTCGCGGATTGAGAATAACTAATTATAACTAGTGTTCTTGTCTAATGGCTACCTATTATTCTATGCATTTACTGAAAATTCTTGATTTTGTTTATCACTATGCTTAGATTTCTATATCAATGCTAGGCCATGGAAATCATCCTGATTTCATGCATAACTTGAAAAAAAAAAACAAAACAAAAGTTAACACAAAAGATATACGCAAGTAACAAAAGCACAACAAAGATAGCACAAAGTTCCATTCAAAATTGCACGTCGAGTACGCACCTAAATGAACTCTAAACCTGCTGTTGAGACAAGAGAACAAGAAGCCCCTGCGGGCCGACCAATATCTCACTAAGGAAACTGACCAATCCAAACCAGACAACGGGGGTGACATCAACTCCACCGAGAGGTGGAATCAACTTCCTTGTCTGAACAAGAAATGGCTCTGTCGGAGCATAAGCCACAACGTAAGGGAACTTCTCGACAGGCAACTTGGGATACCAAGACATGACTATCCTCAAAACGAACAGGAACCCGAATGCAGAGAAAAAAGGGCCCAAGAACCCAATTGCAAGCTTTGCTGTAGCAGGGTCCAAATCCATTAACACCAGTGTTTCCAGGAATGGAGGACGTGGAATCTTGGAGACTTCGTGTCCACTGATTACAGAGTCTATGGATAAGGTTGAAAAGGAGGAAAGAAGAGGGTGATTGCAGGGAGAAGATGAGGGTATTCCTAAAGAACATCGTGCTCTGTATTTGTGTGGAAATCTTGGGATCTGGTACCTTGTGGGAGGGGATTCCAGGATTCCGACAGCAGCGGTAGTAGATGGACAATACATCATCTGTTCAGGCTTAAATTCTAATATTGGAGACTCATATTCAGGTCGTGTTTAAATATTAATGTGGGCAATATGTCATTTAAATACGCATGTACATACTTTTTGTGGGTTCGGTCGACCCTACTCCTGCGGACAATGCGCGCAGAGATCGATCCAACGGCTCAGATTTTTCCGATTCAATTTTTTTTATAAAGAGGTGGGCCCGGATCACTCATGTGGAGTGATCTGGGGTTCATTGTCCATGTAGACACTGCCTGCACGGACAGAGTGAAACAAACCCTTTTGTGTAGATACTAGATATAATACACATACAAATATATATATATATATATATATATATATATACATACATATATATATATATATGATCTGAATAAATATTATTTTTATCCAAAATGAAATGTCTTTAATTTTTTTACAAAAACTTTTATAAAACATTTATAAGTCGATTTAGACACATTTGAAGGCAATTTTTATGTTACTTATTTAATCATTATTCATAGCTAATGTTACATATGCCATAGCTAAAAACATTTATGATCGAATATTATTTTTAATTGATAAATTTTACTTTGTAATAGGTTTCTAAAATTCATTGAGTCGATTGCTTGTAGTCTATTGCCCATTGAGTCAAAGTCTCGAATTTAAGATAATATATCATATTCGCAATCCGATTGTAACAAACCATTAACGCAACTCAAAGGAAAGTAAAGCCGAATCGAATTGTTTGCAAATAGTTCATTAAAATATTGGTTAAAGCTCGACTTTAACTTGACTTCAATGACAAACTACAGATCTAACAGCCAATTTCTTAAAAGTGGAGAAATATTTTTCAAACATACCGTACTGGATCGAGTTCAAACTCAATAAATATTCCATAAAATCGAACTTGTGAGTTCAACCTTCTAACTACTCAAATAAAGTTCGAGCCTGAAAATATACACTCAAACGAATACCAATTTGAGTTTATACATATCTTAAAAATACAATCAATCTATACATCGAGATGGTGGAATATCAGATTTCTTATTTTACTTAAATAATAAATTCAAAAATTGCATATTTATACTCAAAAAAGCTCATGTGAGACCTACTCTATGTCACATGAATAGATAGAAGTAGATATGAGTTTTGAGGTGTTCTTCTGCCTTCACAATTATAGCTTCATTGGAAAATAGATAGAAATTTTTATATTATACCTTATGCATAATATTATATAAATATGTATAATAGAGAAATATAGAGACAATAGTTTGAACTACCCTTCATAAATTTTTTTATGTTGAAATTAATCTTAGCTTAGAAAGTCATAGAATTTAAATATCTAAACTAGATTATTCAACATACCTCCTTTTTTTTTTTTTTTTTTTTTACTATAATGAAAATATGACATTAATCGAGGATGGGTTACAGACCCTATGATAGATATTAAGGTCACTTTTTAGCATGCGATGCAAGTTCAAAATCTAACTATAACAAACACTCCTCAAATTAAGAAAATAAGTATGTTATACAAGGTTTTTCTAATGTGATTTACCTGATTGACATGATGTGCAAGTTACAAAGTTCATCCCAAGAGTTTATCCAGTGTACACCTACGAGCAGTGCCTTCGGATTTCTCTATTGAAAAATGAATTTTGTCCCCATAATGTACCATGTTGGGAAAAATTGCAATTTTGGTTATGTAGGTTAATCTGTATTTTGCTTTAGTCGGGTAACTTGTTAATGTTTAATTTTCATCCACTAACTTGATTTTTTTTTTGTTTTGAGATTTTTCACCCAAAACCACTAAATTTATTAAATATTATTTATTTGGAACTGATATTCTCTTATATGGAGCATGTAGCAAGAATAAAATTTATATTGTACTCATTAAATTATATCTAAATAAAAATGGCAAAAACTTGTATGAGACGGTCTCACGGGTTGTATCTTGTGAGACATATATCTTATTTGGGTCATCCATGAAAAATTATTATTTTTTATGCGAAGAGTATTACTTTTTATTGTGAATATCGGTAAGGTTGATCCGTCTCACATATAAAGATTCGTGAGACCGTATCACAAGAGACCTACTCAATAAAAATAAAGAGAAACAACAAGTTTTTTCCTCTCATTTTGAAATATCAGGTGTCGTTTTGCTTTGTTTTCTCCTTTATTTTTATTTCGAAGTATGTAATACGAATTTATTCTCCTTACACGAACTACGTAGACTAACATCGATGTAAGATAAAAAAAATATTCGAAAGAATTAGCGATTTTTTTGACCAAAAAATGACAAACAAAAAAAATTCAAATTAGGGAATGAAAGCACATTTCGACAAATTATATAAATAAAATGTAAATTGATCAAATTAAAAGTCTAAAATTACCATTTTTTACTAAGTTACCTAATAATAAACAGTATCCAAAATATTATTTTTTATTTGTTTTATATATATAATGTATAATAATATAATTAAATTCCGTGTCTTCCCCTGTCCTTTGCTCTATCCCGCCGCTAATTGCCGTTTCCTTTCCCACGCCGTCGCTGTCTCCACGAGATTAACGATCAAGTTTACCAGCCGTCGAGTTGACTGACACTGCCAATTGACCGCTCGATTTTGGGTGAACTGAAACCCCAATTTCCAGGTTTAGCATCTTATTTCCAAGACCCCGATACTACATTAATGGACGGGGATACAATGCCCCTGTGAATATCTATGTATTTCTCGCGATAGGGTTTTGTCTGTGTTCTGATATTCTTATTTGAGTTTTTTGCCGCTCATGGATTAGTTTGTTCATTCCAATTTATAATTTTTCTTCGTGTGGATTTTTTGGGTTTTGTATAAAATTCCTTTCTTTGATGAAATTAAATGGATATTGGGCTTATTATGTATGATTCAAAGCGGTAGTCTTGTTTCATTGTGGTTTTAGGTTTTCCGAGTGTTTATCTTTTGGAGAAACTTAAGTTCATTTAAGTCCTTAAATGCGTATTCTTCGAGGAGTCACAGTTAGAGGAGAAGTAAAATCATATTATAAAAGAAAATTATATGTTTATTAGGATTATTATCGAAGTGTAATTTATCAATGAAGATGTACAATGCTATTTGAAACTCAAATTATCAAAGATTCTACTGGCTCGGATGCTAAAAAAAGACTGTCTTTGTAGAAATATGAGTGCGCGTTTTTCCTTATTTCTTTCCTTCCTTTTTTTTGTTTGTGGGACAGCTTACAAACTTGAGATCTTGGCAATATTTCCAGGGTTATTCTGCTTGGCAACAATAAGAGAGTAGTGGTTTGAAGCTTAATTGTATAAAAATTTGATTTAAACTTTGAACTCTTTAAATTCTGCCACCCTATAGATGACGATTATTTTTCAGAAAAGCAAAAGTTATTTCATCCTCATGATTTTTGTTTATGGAGGCATTATTAATGATGCAATGCTCTTGGGAAAAGCAACCTGAAATCTTGTAATGTGTCAGCTTGTACTATATTTTTCTGATTGTTTGTAATTCAGCCCTGCTTTTTATTGGAACTACTATTCAGTTCTTTCCCGGTTGTTTTTGAAAAATTTAATATTGGAGATTATAATGTATATATCAATATGTTTCGAAGTCCCAATTTAAATTGAAAGTTTTGAAGTCTTCTTGCAAGCGTATTGAAATATCATATTTGTGTCAAAATTTTCCAATGTTCCGTCCCAGTTCAGATGTTTGGCGAAAAGCTCTGAAATCTGGATTTTACTGATTTTTTATTATTCATTCTATTCATTTTCTGTGATGCCTGTTTCCTGACGGCTAATTGACTAAGTACCTGAACAGTGTCATCGACTCATTGCTGCCTTGCAAATATCAAATTAGATATTAATCATCTTTCATATTCTTGATTATGATTAATGGTATTTCATGTTGTAGAACTTCTTTGGTGCAAGGGTTGGTGTTTGCATGGGATCTATTTCTACCAGAAAGTTTTCCTGAACAATTTCTCAAATCAATTCCCGCAAGTATTCTTCACCAGTGCCTAAATCAATCCCAAAATTTCCATGCTGTCAAAATTTTGCAATCCCTCTTCCTTAAAAGCTGAACCTGGTTTGATTAAAGATTAATGTTTTTGGCCCGAGGAATTGGAGGGATGCAAATTATAAGTGTGAAGAGGATTCATCATAAATGTCATTGTTACTTCAACGTCTCAAATGGTTTGTTACTGGTTTTAATAAATCAGCATCTTTGAATCCCAAGCGCTTGAACAGTGCTGATGTAAAGCCTTTCCCCCTTGTACACTTGCCTGAGCAACAAAATAAACAATCAGCGAAGCCGAACAATCTCAAGCCTAACAGTGAAAATTTTAAACTACCAATGCTGGAGGCTGTTTATGAGGTTGCTGTTTATATTCATCGGTTTCACAACCTCGATTTATTTCAGCAAGGGTAAGTGTAATATTAGTTTTGTTACCATTCGATTGAGTGTGCTTGCTGTGTTGGTTGAACATGTGCGTTCCCTTCATATTTATTTGTTTATTAGATGGTATCAAATTCGCATTACGATGAGATGGGAAGATAGTGAACATGGTTCTCTGGGAACTCCAGCAAGAGTTGTTCAATATGAAGGTAATTATCCTTGAACTTGTTCATTTGTCCAAGACTCAAAAGCCTATTTGTTAAGTTGTACCATTATCCTGCTATTTGTTGTTCTGCTAACCATTATTGTTCCAAATTATGAAATTGGATAAAAAGAAAAAAGCAGCACATTATTTCCCAACAAAGGGATCTATTGTACACAAACTCATTTTGATGCTTGTCGTTTCCTATTGCAACCCTATTCACTCGATGCTGAGACCACAGACAAATATCTGGCCAGATAGTGTCATTTTTCATTCTGAGTGCTGCCAGTATATTGTTTCCTGAATTAACTTTCACACCTCGTGGAAGTAGATATTTTTAACCATCCCACACTTCTTGCTTTATTTGCTTGTCGTTTCTCTCTCAGAAGCTTTTTCAACCAGAGTTGTAATGTTAACTGATCACCTATTCTTTTGCATGTCTAAGAGTTGAAGAGACTTATGAATTTTCAGTTTTATGAACAGCTCCTGATGTGGGATCTGAAGATGTGTATGGAGTCTGGAGAATTGATGACACTGACCACAGCTTTTCAACACAGCCTTTTCGAATCAGATACGCTAGGCAGGATATTCTTTTGTCAATGATGGTCTCTTTTAACTTATCTCTTAGCAGTCTTGAGGTAATTGTTATCCTTTCTGCTAGTATTTTCATGCAGCACATTGTTTATGTAAAGAATTTGCCTATTTCTGAATCAAACTCATAGGAATTGATCCTTTGAGCGGACGATGAAAATTAAGTAAGAATCAATGCATTTACATATGCTAGTAGCAAATACACGCGTTGCAGGTGCATATAACTTAGGTGTTGGGTAGAACATGTAAACTGCTGAAGGTCCTTTCTGGTATAGCTTTTTAAGAGATTGACTTGGGAAAGCAGAATGCCTGCTTTTATTTTTGTTTGAACACAAACATAAATTCAAGTTCGAGTGAGTACGTGTATTTTTCCTGCCAACTTAATAGATATTTTTATTGTCAGGGTCCATCCTCATCTGCTGTTATTCTGAAGTTCGAACTTTTGTACTCTCCTGTGTTGGAGAACAGGTAAACCTGATAAAATTCTTGTTTATGGTGGTGTTCATATGATAATGTTCTTCTTAATGTACTCTATTTTTTGTTTTCCACTTTCTCTAGTGGGTCAGTATATCAAAAGTTCAGTATATTTCATGTTCTTGATTGTAGTAATTTTATTTAAACATTTGCAGGTACAATATTCAGGCTTGTTTGGACTCATGCCCTGCTGCCATACATGAATTTCGACTCCCTCCTAAAGCACTTTTGGGGTTGCATGCTTATTGCCCAGTTCATTTTGATGCTTTTCATGCTGCATTAGTTGATGTAAGTGTGCATGGCTGCCTGCTGAAAAATGGGGTTTACACTTCCTCGCTGAAGGTACCCAGGTTTGTTACAATTTCCATTTTTTGAGGTTAAATTTTGAATAGTTGGAAGATACTGAAGAGTACACATATAACACAAGATCCACGTACCTCTACCAAGGAGGCTTGCATCCACGAGAAAGGTGCTCCAAGTATTATAATTCTTATTAATACCTCTTGGTTCCTATACAATCATCAATGAGAAAATACATTGGGGATAGATATGGTAGGAAATCCGACATAGATCACAATAAGATCAACTCGGGTTAGTTTTGCTTATGATGATATCAATATTGATTGTGATACAAGTGATTATTGTTTTATCAATTGTTTATCATTATTTTTATTGTTTTTATCTTTTGTTTTCTAAATGTATTTCATTGAAGTTGTTTTGTGTCTTTCAGTGACCCTCGAGCTAATGAAGAAGATATTATTGGAGAGAATGATAAGTCCAAGCATGTATGTATCTTCTGGGCTCTCTGTTTTGCTGGAAATTCTACTTGGCTCCTCAAAAATTGGATAATTTATTGTTGAATTTTTTATTCGCTTATTTTTCCCATCACACATCAGGCTTCTTTTTCATTGTCCTCGATAGTTCATTAATTTGAAATAAGTACAACTGTTGATATGATGTATGATTATATCATGTGTCTATTATATCATGTGTCATGAGCCTAAATCTGATGTGTTTTAGCGCTAAACATACAATTATCGGACAGATAGTGGCTTCATTTATATCTCCATGATTAATAGCATTAAACATACAATTATCGGACTTAGATAGTGGCTTCATTTATATGTTCATGATCAATTCTATATGTGGATGCTTCTGATAACTTGCGATCTAGATGATTCATTATCTAATTCTGTTGTATTTTTGTTTCACATCTAGATACAAAGTTTTTTTGTAATATTTTGGGTTGCCTTGGAAGTCGGAACCATCCTCAATTTCTACTACCTTGCATTTGTTGGTGTTGGTGAGTTGTTGATGTTTCGTTTTTTTAACAGGTTATGCTTGTTAAAGCATTATCAAGTGCCCGTGACATACTAACAGAAGAGTTTCAAAAGATCAGCAATGCTATTAATCAACCAATTGATATAAAACATATTACTTCTAATGAGTTGTTTGGTTTCACTCCAACATCAGATTCGACAATGGCCGGTGCTGAAGTTTTAACAGTAGTTTCAAGTAAACATGGCAAAGTATCTGAGGTGCTTTGTTCATCTTGCCGATTCATTTTGTTGCTTTGGTTTTCCTTTTGTGCCTATTAATTTTTTTTCGTATTTTGTTTTCTTCTGTAACCTTGTCAAGAATGGTGCTTTTATTCCTTGAACAGAAACCAAATGGTGAAGTTGATATTCAGACCGATGTTTTTCTCCATTCATTATCTGAGGATAAACTACTGAGGGTATTTGATTCCATCGGCAATCAATTGTTCTACTTATGGAGTATATTTTTGAACTTTCACAGGTTTGTTTTTGTCCTCTGATCTTTTTCTAACAACATGGATGCATCTTTGTGATATTCTTGTTTCTATGTTTGTCTTCAATTTTTTGTCTTTATCATGGCTCTCCTCCCTCTCACCCTTAGTTAGAGTGCTTATTGAAAGATATAAGAGCTATTCTATTTTGAAGAATGCTCTTGAAATTTTTTATCTATCTGATTCACCTTGTGATTTTTTAGAGGTAGTACTGATACTTTTCTTTTTCAGGGCTAACATAAAGAAGATTCTTGAATTTCTTCGTAACAAGTGGGCCAGTGATCGGAAAGCTGAATGGTCAATCTGGATGGTTTACACTAAGGTCGAGATGCCTCACCAGTATATTAGCAGTGTGGTAGATGAATCCTCTTATAATGTATTACGTGGTAAAGCACCAGTTTTACGGAAGATAACTATCGATGTAATCGCCCCAACACTTTTAGTCGATTTTCAGATCATTTTTTTTAACTAGCTATTTAAATCAGTTTTTTGTGCAGCCTGCAAATACTGCAGCTATGAGAGCGGAGCTTCATAGGCGAAGTATTGCACAAATGAGGGTGAGTTCTCCTAGACATTGCCAGATAGTTTCCCTTTAGTTTCCTAAACTTGAGCTGGTACTGCTCCTCTGCAGATCAACAATCGGTCTATTCAAGATATGCATATATTTGGAGATCCATCACGCATCCCTATTGTCATAGTTGAACGAGTTGTTAGTGCACCTTTACGTTCAACAAGTGGAAATTCTTATTTCAGTCAACTGGAACAGAAAGATACAAATAGCTTGATTGGTGGGTTTGGGCCTGACCATACTGACAAATTATCGAATGCTGGTAATGCCACCAGCATTCGCCAAAATGGTCGGACTCTGAAGATCGTAATATTTGTCCATGGCTTCCAGGCATGTCCTATTTTGCCTATAAGATATATATGTTTATTATGTCACGACTTGCTATTTGCTTTTCCGCTTGAAATTTGTGCTCTAATGTGTTCACTCAACTTTTATGAAGTTGTGATAGATACTTGATTCTCCCAAGAATTAACACAAAAAAAGACGGTACGAGAGACTCATTTTCAAAACTCAGCATGATTGTTACTTCGTTTGTCGGCGCCTTAAATTTCTTAGACTATGTGTGGAGAAAAGAGAAACAAAATAAGTTAATTGTACCAGATTATTGAGAATATCTTGTTCCTACTGTGTAGATAATAATAAAGGAAAATCAATATTCTGTAGCGTAAATTAGGATTGATGGTTGTGTATATAATGAGGCACTTTGTATCATAATGAGGATAAGAACAATATTATTCATACCACTAAGACAATGTTCTTCACTTTTATGTGCATATCTTCCAAGTATTCTTTCTGTTCACATGGTATCAGAGCCGTAAGCATTTGATAACGCTGTGTCTGGAAAAAAATTGACGCCCTTGATTCCCGGTGAAGAGGCAACCAACCGCGTTTGGGCAAAAAATCCGACATCTAACTGACCCTGAACAAGAGAGATAATGTCTGGGTCAAAAGAAGAACTGAGTTCGGAAGTCCATAGAGACGTTGTGGGCCGGGAATCACAAGACCTGTACCCTAATGGGCTTGAACACTCATCGATCCAGCTCACCATTAATAAATCAAATGGAAAAATTTTCTGGAATGGGCCCAATCTGTTAAATTGGTAATGGTGAAGGCTAGGATACTTGACAGGAGAAACGAAGGAAGAAGAGAAGACATATTAAAGTGGAACTCATAGAAGTTTGACCATTGAACCTTCATAGGGAAAACCTACTGCAAAGGACGTTTGGGATGCTATGAGGGAGACATTCTGATTCGGAGAATTCCTCCCATATTTTTGAGCTAAAAACAAGGTCGGGGAATTCCAAGCATGGGGAAAGAAATGTAATCGATTGTTACAATGAGACGTGAGCACTATGGTGGGAACTAGACTTGTGTTATGAATAATCTTGGGAATGCAAGAATGACAATATAAAATACCAAAAGCGCATGGAAAATGATCGTGTATATGTGTTTCTTGCTGGACTAAATTGAGAGTTTGATGATAGTCGTGGCAGAATTCTGGGGAAGAAACCCCTTCTATCCCTTGCGAATTTTTTGCAGAAGTAAGAAGAAAAGAGGGTAGACGTCGCGTAATGTTGAGTGGAAAGCCTGTGCCTGCAATTGAAGTGTCAGCCTTGGCGTCCAAAAACACAACCAACTACCTGCAGCCTAGACAATTGCAGAAAGGGTGAAAGAATCAAGTGTGAGCACTTTCATAAACTGAATCACACACAGGAGACTTGCTAGGAACTGCATGGCAAACCACAAAATTGGAAGCCGATGTTTCCAAAGCTAAAGGGCCGAGAGTTTATAGCAAATCAAACTGAATATGGAGAAGAAACTAGGCTACCTCTTGAACACCTGCTTTTAGTAAAGAAAAATTAGACCAATTTTTTACACTTTCACAGTTCTCAAAACCCACTTCTGTGTCATCCTCTAGTACATTAGCCCAACAAGGTCACGTCTTCCAACATAGAGCCTTACATATATCTATCTTATTTGATGATATATAGATAATAGATTCAGGAGCAATCGACCACGTGACATGTTCATCTAGATTATTTTTATCTATACCCCATGTGAAGGAAACAAAAAAATCAAGATAGCTGATGGCTTTTTATCCTCAATTGCAGGAAAATGATCCATCACTATTTCAAAAAAATTGATTGTGCACAACATTCTCCATGTCCCCAATCTTTCTTATAGCTTACCGTCAATCGGCCAGTTAACTAGAGAACTTAACTGTTGTGATAAATTCTCACAAATTTGCGTAAATTTCAGAATTCGGACTTGGGGGTGATGATCCACCTACTACTTTGAGAAGTCTGACTCACATAAACAAGCCCAACAATCCATCATTGAACCAAATCCAAGTACCAATGATATAATGTTAAGGCATCCTAGATTAGGACACCCTAAGTTTGTCATATTTGATATACTTGATGACTCGTGTCGATGGATATAACTTTCTTTGAGTCTCAAGCCAGTTTTACTCCTCTTCAGGGGGAAACATACTTGATGACTCGTTTCTTAGCTTTGATTCTCTTAATAGAAGCCCTTCTGATGTCATAAAAATGAGTCTAGAGCCACCAGCAAAAACACCATAGTTAGGTTCGACCATTGAGAGTGACACTGCAACAAGGAGTGACAATGAGCGCCTGTTTGGTCAAGTCTACGCGAGAAGACAACCTCAGAGCGGGAAAGATCCAATGATCCCACACAACCATGAGTCAGAACCGAGAAAAGAATCTGATGTCACAATTCCTCGAAGTCCAGGTAATGGATCTGAGCCATCTCTAGATCTCCCCATCGCCCTTAGAAAGGGCATTAGATCATGTACTCGTCATCCTTTATCTAACCATGTATCCTACAAGAATATTTCTAAGTCCTATTCCAGCTTTATCTCCCAGTTACACAATATGGATGTTCTTAAGTCTATACAAGAGTTTCTAACTGTTCCACGAAGAAGGCTGTTCTTGAGAAAATGCACGCCTTAAAAAAGAATGAAACATGGGAGATAGTTTCGTTGCCAAGAGGAAAGCAAACAGTAGGCTGCAAATGGATATTCAACGTGAAACTCAACTGTGATGGGTCACTAGAGCGATATAAAGCCAGACTTGTTGCAAAGGGATTCACGCAAACATAAGAGATTGATTATCAAGAAACTTTTCCTCATGTGGCAAATCTGATTAGTAGAATCTTACTCTCTTTAACTGCGAACCTGGATTGACACCTACACCAATTGGATGTAAAAAATGCTTTTCAATGGAGAATTGGAAGAGGAAGTATATATGAATGCTCCCCTTGGTTTTGAGGATCAATTTGGAAGAAGAATTTGCAAATTAAAAGAGTCACTACAGGGACTAGAACAATCCCCACGAGCAAGGTTTGAAATTTTTTCCAGGTCGGTAAAAAAACAAGGCCATACTCGGGGTCCGGGGACAATCAGATCACACAATGTTTGTGAAGCTAACCCATGTGGCGGTCCTAATTGTGTTTGTTGATGACATAATTTTAACATGAAGCAATAGTGAAATAACAAGATTGAAATGAAGTCTTGCATCAGAGTTTGAGGTCAAGGACTTCAGTACCTTGCGTTATTTCCTGGAAATGGAAGTTGTCAGATGGAAAAATAGTATATCTGTCTCACAGAGAAAGTATATCGTGGATCTACTTGAAGAAACTAGGATGAGTGGATGCAGACTAGTGATACTCCTATAGATCCAAGCTTGAAATTGGGAAATGTGATTGAAGGAACTCATGTTGATACGAGGAGATATACACGATTGGTGGGAAAATTAATTTATCTTTCTAACACACGACCTGATATTGCCTTCGCAGTGAGTATGGTGAGCCAATTCATGCTTGCCTTATGAGGAAAATTTGGAAGATGTCTACAAAATCTTGAGATACTTAAAGAACACTCGAGGAAAGGATTACTATTCAAGAAGAGTGATTAGTGGAGTAATTTACAGACTCTTATTGGGCTGGACCAACCACAGACAAAAGATCAACTTCAGGGTACTGAACTTTTTTGTGGGAAAACCTAGTCACTTTGAGGAGTAAAAAACAAAATGTTGTAGTGAGGAGTAGTGCTGAAGATGAATCAAGCTATCTTGAATGGAGTTTTTGGATTACTATGGCTTAATATGGTCCTTGAAGAATTGAAAATAGAAGTAGAAAAGCCTATGTAGCTATTCTTTGACAACAAGTCAGATATCTGTCTCACAGAGAAAGTATGTCCTGTATCTACTTGAAGAAACTGAGATGAGTGGATGCAGACTAGTGATATTCTTATAGATCCAAACTTGAAATTGGGAAATGTGATCGAAGGAACTCATGTTCATACAGGGAGATATATACGATTGGTGGGAAAATTAATTTATCTTTCTAATACACGACCTGATATTGCCTTCGCAGTGGGTATGGTGAGCCAATTAATGCACTCGCCTTATGAGGAAAACTTGGAAGAAGTCTACAAAATCTTGAGATGCTTAAAGAACACTCCAGGGAAAGGATTACTATTCAAGAAGAGTGATTAGTGGAGTAATTTACAGACGCTTATTGGGCTGGATCAACCACAGACAAAAGATCAACTTCAGGGTACTGAACTCTTTTTTGGGAAAACTGGTCACTTGGAGGAGTAAAAAACAAAATGTTGTAGCGAGGAGTAGTGCTGAAGCTGAATCAAGCCATGGTGAATGGAGTTTTTGGATTACTATGGCTTAATATGGTCCTTGAAGAATTGAAAATAGAAGTAGAAAAGCCTATGTAACTGTTCTTTGACAACAAGTCAGCTATTAGCATTGCAAATAATCTAGCTCGGCTCGACATAACCAAGCATATTGAGATTGACACACAAGGAAAAGTTAGAAAGTAGGGTGATATGCATGCCTTTCTTACGTTTGAGCAACAGATTGCAGATTGTTTAACCAAAGGACACTTTTCGACCAAAGTTTGAAGAATTCACAAGTTGGGCATGATTGATATATTTGCACCAACTTGAGGGGATTGTGGATAAAAAAAAAAAAGAAGTTAATTTGGCAAGATTTTTTGAGAATATCTTGTTCCTATTGTGTAGAAAATAATTAAGGAAAATCAACGTAAATTAGGATTGCTAGTTGTGTATATAATGCTGCACTTTGTATCATAATGAGTAATAAGAACAATATTATTCATACCACTGAGACAATGTTCTTCACTCTTATGAAACATATCTACCTAGTATTCTGTCTATTCACACTATGTTTATTTGCTCGGAAATGGCATTTAAATTAGGAATCTGGTTGCTTGACATTTAATTTGTGTTTTCCATGATATCTTGGATTTAAGAGAAGGAAGCTGTAAAACTAAGAATCATTTGGGATCAAGCACCCTAATTTTATTGTATTATTTTTATTTATATATAAAATTATTGTATGTGTGTAGGGCAAGTAACTGTATCGATATACATGTTAATATGCATCTGTAGGTTAGATATTAGATTTGCTTATTACCATAACGAGTCGATATGAAAATTTCCTATAATGCACTGAATGGTAGATTCCAGAATCTGGTTTTCTTGTGACAAACATACGTTCCTTGGGATTGAGGATTTTAGATTCTATTTTCTAGAGTTCTATTATTAATTGGTTGGAAAGATTCATACTATTTGCAGGGACATCATCTGGATTTACGGCTCGTCAGAAATCAGTGGCTTCTAATAGACCCAAAGGCCGAGTTTCTTATGTCAGAGATTAATGAGGAGAAAACATCTGGAGATTTTAGAGAAATGGGACAAAGGCTTGCACAAGAAGTCGTATCTTTTATAAAAAAGAAGATGGATAAGGTGTCTAGATCTGGAGTCTTAAGAACCATCAAGCTTAGTTTTGTTGGACATTCCATTGGAAACATCATATTGAGAACTGCGCTATCAGGTTTAACTCTGGCTCAAAAGACCAGTACCTTATCGTAATGCTCATTGCTGATTGTCATATTTACTCGTGCAGAGACCATTATGGAACCTTATTTGAGATACCTGCATACGTATCTTTCTGTCTCTGGCCCACATCTTGGTTATCTTTATAGTTCGAACTCTTTATTTAATGGGGGTTTGTGGCTCTTGAAGAAGCTCAAGGGCACACAGTGCATTCATCAACTGACTTTTACTGACGATCCTGATCTCCAAAACACCTTCTTAGTACAAACTCTGCAAGGTACTGGTTGAGCTCTTACTTTCCACATTTACATCTTTTAGTTGCCATTTGACAGATTGTCCTATCATTTTAAGTTTGGGCTAAAGGTTCGTAATTCTCTGTCTTGTTTCTCAGCAAAAGACCTTGGAAAACTTCAAAAGCATTATTCTGTTGTCTTCACCGCAGGTTAGTTCACATCCTACTTAATCAAGTTCGTTATTGCCTATTGGATCCTTGGTAACGTATTTGAGAAAAAAACCTATCCGGGGACCGTGTTTTAAACTTTAACAAACCAGATTCTTATATTGGCATTGCCAATCATTCCGCAATTTTTGTATTTCCGAAACCACATTTTTCACAGTACAGATAACAATCCGGCTTATTACATGTTTGTAGGATGGCTATGTTCCATACCATTCAGCTAGGATTGAAATGTGCCCTGCATCTTCAGGAGACTACTCCAAAAAGGGCAAAATCTTCCTGGAGATGCTGAACGATTGCTTGGACCAAATACGAGCCCCATCTTCTGAGCACCGTGTCTTCATGCGTTGTGACGTCAACTTCGACATCTCTCTCCAAGGACGGAACTTGAATACCATAATTGGACGCGCTGCTCATATTGAGTTCTTGGAGACTGACATCTTTGCAAGGTTTATAATGTGGTCGTTCCCTGATTTGTTTATTTGATCACACGGTTCATAATAAAAACACACTCGAACAATGGAGCCTGTACTCGGTACCATCCGACCTCCAATTTTTACTACGAGGGACGAAAGTACCTATTGATCTTGGGATGGCGCGCGACTCCTGGGCGTAAGTTACATAATCCCATATACTGGTGGCTATGGACGACGTGCAGGTCCGGGCAACAGAGTCGGCCTCTGATGTAAATTATTTGCTGCTTGCTGGTTGAGGTAGACGAGCTTCCATTTATATGGCAGGCAATGAAATTTTTTATCTTATATCTAAGCATGATATATGATCACTTAATTGAGATAAAATTTCTATGATTAATCACACATATGGATTATGGTACTGTTAATTTAATGTAAAGCTTCGCAGTTCTTGGGATTATCCATTCTTTTTTTATATAACTTTGTTTTAGAAATTTTTTATGCAGGAACATAGTTTCGAATTCTTTTCTTTTTGCACGTTCAATTGTTGTAACTAGGTTCTACATAATTTGCTTAATTTCAAAGAAAATAAAATTTAGTGAATCAATGGATCTATATTTGAAAATAGTTGATTAAAAATAATATTTTTTCATAAATTAGATTGAGTTCAAAAAGACTTTTGTGATCTCAAATAATTGAATCTGAGTACTATATATGTCTATATATATTTATATCATCGATTCAAACTAGCTTTTTATATGAGACAAAAATTTATGTGAGACGATCTCACATGTCGTATTTTGTGAGATTAATATCTTATTTGAATCATCTATGAAAAAATATTATTTTTTATGGTAAAAGTATTACTATTTATTGTGAATATTGGTAGGATTGATCTGTCTCATAGATAAAGATTCGTGAGACCGTCTCATAAGAGATGTACTCTTTATATAAATCTCGTTTGATGTCTCGAGATACAAGGATTATAGTTTTATGATGAAATATATCTATACTATTATATTAAGTATGAGGTCTTAATAATAACCGCTCTATGAGTACACCAACTTTCTGTCTTGTTTTATCCTTTTTAATTTTTTATATTTATTATTTACTATTTTATTATAGTTGAGCCCCTAATAATAACCGCTCTACGAGGACACCAACTTTATTTCCTATTTTACCCTTTTTTATTTTTTATATTATATTTTTTCTTAACAAATAATATTATATTCACCGTCATAAGGAAACTGTTCACGTGAAAAATAATATTATTTCTTCTCCAAACTAGCCACCGTGAAAAATAAACTCTCTTCTTTATGTTGTGACGTCATTATATTGTAATATCATGAATATTTAATATATTAGCCACATGTATTCAGGACACACGCAACACATGTGCCACGGTTACTAGTCTAGTTAAATAATAACCGTCGATACATTTGTTGAGATAAAATTATGACTAATGGTTTTTATAAAGAATATAATTGTATATTTGTTATTTTCAATATAATTTTTTTTTTTGATAATATATATAACACACACTATTTTAAATGTATGATTAATTATTAATAATTTTTAATTCGTATATATCTTGAAAAATCAAATAGCAGGTGTCATCTTCTTCCACCGGCTTAAACCTCTGAAGTCCTCTCTTCCATTTCCATGTGAAGACACGAAATGACCAAACTAGGCCTCCCCCACCATCATAATCTCATCCCAATCCTCACTCCCATTCCCAACCTCCCCCTTGCCCCTAAATTCATTCGCCACGGCCACCGCCCGGTCCTCCGCCGCAGCATCTCTGTCGTCTCCAAGGTTAAATCTAAAGAACTCGTCCTCGGTTACCCAAGCGTCACCGTCGAGAAAGGGAAGTATGGTTACGATGTGGAAACTCTAATCAACAAGCTATCCAGCCTCCCTCCACGCGGCAGCATAGCCCGCTGCCTCGATACATTCAAGAACAAGCTCTCCCTCTCCGATTTCTCTCACGTTTTTAGAGAATTCGCTCACCGCAGCGATTGGCAGCGTTCTCTTCGTTTGTTCAAGTACATGCAGCGCCAGATATGGTGCAAACCTAATGAGCATATTTACTCCCTCGTTATTGGGATACTCGGCCGCGAAGGTCTTCTCGATAAATCTGCGGAGATTTTTGATGAGATGGTAACTCATTCTATCCCAAGGACTGTGCTTTCTTACACTGCTATAATTAATGCTTATGGTCGAAATGGTCAGTATGAGACTGCCATGGAGTTGCTTGAGAGAATGAAGAGCGAGAGAATTTTGCCCAATATTCTGACTTATAATACTGTTATTAACTCGTGTGCGCGAGGGGGATATTCATGGGAGGGGTTGTTGAGTTTGTTCGGGGAAATGCGGCACGAGGGGGTTCAGCCGGATTTGGTTACTTATAATACATTGTTGAGTGCTTGTGCTAACAGAGGGTTAGGAGATGAAGCAGAGATGGTGTTTAGAACGATGAATGAGAGTGGGGTTTTACCCGATATCACGACTTATAATTATTTGGTTGAGACTTTCGGGAAGTTGGAGAGGTTGGAGAAGGTTTCGGATTTGCTTAGGGAGATGGAGACAAGTGGGAATTTGCCAGATATAATGAGTTATAATGTGTTGTTGGAGGCTTATTCACGAAAGGGGAACATAAAAGATGCCATGGGGGTGTTTAGGCAAATGCAGGCTGCTGGGTGCAAGCCGAATGCTGGGACTTATAGTATTGTACTTAATCTCTTTGGGAAGAATCGGAGATATGACGAGGTGAGGGATCTTTTCCTCGAGATGAAGGTGAGTAATACTGAACCAGACGCAGACACTTATAACATACTTATCAAGGTGTTTGGAGAAGGAGGCTATTTTAAGGAGGTGGTGACATTGTTTCATGATATGATGGAAGAGAATGTGGAGCCAAATATGGAAACTTATGAAGGATTGATTTATGCTTGTGGGAAGGGAGGGCTTCACGAGGATTCAAAAAGGATTTTGCTTCATATGAATGAGAAAGCATTGGTACCAAGTTCCAAAGCTTACACTGGGGTGATTGATGCTTATGGCCAGGCAGCATTGTATGAGGAGGCTCTTGTCGCGTTTAACACAATGAATGAAATTGGAAGCATGCCAACAATTGATACTTTCAATTCTCTCATTCATACTTTCGCAAGAGGTGGACTTTACAAGGAGAATGAAGCTATTTTGTCAAGAATGGTAGAGTTGGGTGTTCCTAGAAATAGAGATTCATTTCATGGTGTGATAGAAGGTTATAGGCAGGGAGGCCAATTTGAAGAGGCCATAAAGGCTTACGTTGACATGGAAAAGGTAAGTTGTGATCCTGATGAATGCACCCTTGAGGCGGTCTTGAGTGTCTACTGTTTTGCCGGTCTTGTTGATGAGAGTGAGGCGCAGTTTCAGGAGATTAGGCAGTTGGGTATACAGCCGAGTGTCATGTGCTACTGTATGATGCTGGCAGTGTATGCAAAAACTGACAGGTAAGGCTTCGGTAATACACATTCTATCAATTTAATCATCGCAAGATGCACGTTATATTTTTATGATGCCTTTATAACATTGAAACATTCGAATCCTCAATCTGGAAGGATCACTTTTGTTTTTGGAAAAATAGTGCCCGTTTGAAAAACCAATAATGAAAACAGAAGAAAATATAGGCATCCACAACCATCTCTAGATTAGTTGAACAATAGTTTATTGATAACTTGATTGTCCTCTCATCTTTTGGAGGTTTTCAATTTCAGGGTTATTTCCTTACAAAATCACCACTTTCTCTTGTTATGTCGTGCCTGTAGGTTAATTATAGCCTAGGTCCCTGCGAAATCCTGTAAGAATATTGTTTCTAATAATAGAAAATAAAAATCTTGTTGACCTGATGATTTTTTTAGGTCTATGAGTTGATAGAGTCGCTGTCTGTTCTTACAGCTTATCTTGGGTAGTCTTGAGGTAAGATAATGTAGGATGTTTTATATTTCAGGATTTGCAATGGTGGAAGAAAACTGATGTATAACTGAAAAGTGGTTGCGAATGAATATCAATGATTTCTCTCCATATTTGTGTACATTATAAATCATAATCCATTGCATCTACTTCACCTACATACTCCTTGCTGCCTAGGGGTGTAATATCAGTCAAGTTAGCTTGCAGCCGTTCGACTCGAGCTCAAAATAATATTGCATGCATATTTGGCTTCTAAGTTTTTTTTATTACTTTTATTATTTATTTATATTTAAATATGTACTATATGATCTATAGTGATGAAATATTCTGGTATTTGAATATTAATAAAATTCATGCTCATATGCATTTTTCTTTGTTTTTAAAAAATATTCCAACTTTGTCATTAAAATAGTGTAGAATGCCCTCATTTATACTTAATTTTAATTAGTTCAGTTATAAAACTTTGTGTGTGGCTCGAGCTTGAATCTAAAGATTCATGACACTAAGTCTAAGAAATTTTGGAAGTACGTTTTGAGCTCAAGTCTTTTACATCCTTGTTTTCTTCACTTCCGCCTTCCCTTGACATCTATCACCAATGCTAACTAGTCTTTTAAACTCTCCTAATCAACCTATTATATTTGCTTACCTATCTTTAGCTTGTTAGTTTTGTTGTTGCAAATGAGGTCTAAAGGTGAATAAGAGAATGACTGAAGGAAAATTTCCTCTTCTCCTATCCAACATTATGTTGGATTTTTTGATCTGGGGTGGAGGAGTTTTTGATGATTCCTGGGCATGATGATGTATGCTTAGGATTGAATAGAGGAAGTCAAAGTTTTAATTCACTCTCATTGAAGAAGGTACTGGTAAAGATAATCTCTTGGGTCTGTATTTTGTGGATATTAACATAAGAGTGAGGAGTTGCTAAAACGTCTGGTTACGAAAAGCATCTCTTATCTGAAGTGACTAGAAAGGAGAATAATTAAGCAGCCGACTAATAAAGAACCAGAACAGCGGACACACTGACGTCGCATTTAAATTTTTTTTACTTTGCAGTCTAAGCTGTGTAAAACTATCATTTCCGGGAGCTGGATGTGCAATAGAATGCTTGTCATGTTAAAAATTCAGTTTCAGTGCATGGATATAGTGTATGTTTTGGCTTATTGTTGATATATGAAATTGAATAAGGTTTATCTGGCATTTATGAAATTGTTGAGAAATCTAATAAATGATTTCTTCCTTCTATTTTGGTAGACTTGTGTGAAGTCTTGAATTTTTTTTTCCAGGTGGGACAAGGCCAATGGGTTGCTAAATGAGATGCGGACAAGCAGGGTTTCTAATATTCACCAGGTCATTGGCCAGATGATCAAAGGTGACTACGACGATGCCAGTAATTGGCAAATGGTAGAGTATGTCTTTGACAAACTCAACTCTGAGGGATGCGGTTTGGCAATCAGATTCTATAACACAATTCTGGAAGCTCTTTGGTGTTTGGGCCAGAAGGAAAGGGCCACAAGAGTGCTTAATGAAGCAACAAAAAGGGGACTGTATCCTGAACTATATCGTAAAAACAAACTCATATGGTCCATTGATGTTCACAGGTATCGTTCTCATTTCATTTTGGTCAATTTCTTATATACAGTATGGAAAGTGTTTTTATATTTTTTATGCTTTCTTTAGAATGTGGCCCGGAGCTGCATGCGCTGCGATATCAGTATGGCTGAACAGTTTGCAAGAGCTGGTAATTAATGGGGAAGATCTACCTCAACTGTTTTCTGTTGTCGTGGTGTAAGTATTTCTTCTTCCACGCATTTGTGGATTTAATATACATCTTGGGAAGAGTTGAAGGCATCCTGGATGTCTTTGGTACATCGTATTTCTTGAACATAGCAGGAAATCGTCTGGCTAAATATTATTTTGACACCTAACTTTCTAATGTTTATTTCCTTCTTGAGCTCTTTTTTTTTGTCGAGCCCAAACTGTCTTAGTGTTTTCTTTATGTGGCTACAATGCCTTGTGGTGATAGAAGAAAAAGAAACTCAGAAGTTGTCGAAATTTTCTTGATAGATGTTCTACTTTCTTAATTCACAGACGGGGTCAAATGGAGAAGAGCTCAATAACACGAGACTTTCCTGTTGCAAAGAAAGCTTACTCCTTACTGAAAGATTTGTCATCATCCTTCTGTTTTCCTGGGTGGAATAAGGGGCGAATAATTTGTCAAAAGTCTCAGCTGAAGCGTGTTTTTTCGAAGACAGAAACATCTTCAGAAGACTCGAAATTAGATGACATAGTTAGTTTAGTTAACTCTCCTTTTCCCCTTCCAGGAACAAGTTCCTTTACAGTCAACCACACAAAACAAAATAGCTCCGACACCAATAAGACAGGCCATAGAACAAGCACAGAACTTATGGCCAGTGGAGTATGAACGGAAATATACAATTTTCGCTCGAATTCAGGTCACATTGTCTCCTTGGACTGCTTCCTCTGTACTCGGCAAGAAATGAGAGCACCAAGGGATCTTCTAAGATGTAAACTCCATTGTTCCACTCCGGAGGAAGATGAGCTTGTGTTGTACACCGATCAGAACTCAACATGTGAAACGTTTCGAGACTGCTCGACAACATTGCTAGATGTATATTCTATCGGTGAAGGGTTTTCGAGGTACTGGGCCTACTGGCTTTCCTTGTAGCTAAATATGTTATCTGGTTTAGTGCCAGGAAATCGGTGTGTTTCTACATGTATACACTGTGACACTTGTTATATTTATTCAACAATGGAACTGCAAGATGAACACAAGGGCATAATGTTCAGAATCACTATTATTACTCATTAACAGATTCTTGATACTGTGTTTGGATACCAATTTAAATTGAGGAAAATGTTAACCTTCAAGAATTTAGCTTTGTTGTGTCTTGCTTTTGTTTTAATGGTATCCAAACAGAGTGTAAATGAGTAAAATTGCCAACATTATCTAATACATTTTTTTAGAGAACCAATGCCTCCTTTAAGATTTTGGGGGTTAAGCCTGACAAACATGTGATTTAGACAGCTGATAATATATTAAACTCTAATGATTTGCTTTGTTTAAAATATTACCTGATCAAGTAGAAGCCAGATGTGCTTTATCATATCTGATCCTCTTCACAAAGTAGCAAACAATCTTTAATTATATTATCATTAAGATCTGATTAATGTGATGAGTACCTCTTACAATATTCAAATACTTTCTAATTTTTTTCAATAATATTTTAGTTTAACGCCGCCCCGTCGTAATTAAAGCCGTAGTTATCTAGTTTTCAACATATAATCTTACTAAAAAATGCTTGATTTCATGAGAGAAAGTATTGATTGTTACCACATCCTTGTCCACTTTCAACTCGAGTGAATTCATACAATAGACCATATAATTGAGGTTTCCCTTTGTTTAAGGTTGGGGTTTGAATTTCAATGAGGAATATAGAATGAAATATGTGGTCAAAGGGATCTAATCTATTGTGGCAGACAAGTGTGAGTTGTAAATTTGGTAGAATCTTGGGATTCCATCTGCAATACATAAACTATGCTATCATCTCCTATCTTCAATAATAAATTATTCTTCAACTTTTACAAGTATTGAGCCCAACTCCAATGGATATAGAGAGGATAGAGGGATCATAGACTTTTTGACAATGGTTTTCTAAACATGTGATAGGCTCATAAAGTCAATAAAGACATGCCATTGGCAATGGGAATGGTAGCCTTTCTTTTCTCCTTAATCGAATATCAAGAAATCAACGTATGCCATCCATTTTAAAAATATTTGATTAATGTTGCGTTTTGTGTGAATGATACATGTCATTTACTGGTTAGTATATGATTGATTGTCTTTCGTCTCATCAAAATTTATAACCAATGAGAAAAGTACGACTCAAATATTTAAATCTTACGAGTGCTTGATATCTTAAAATAGTACGTGATATTGAATACTTAAATTCTAATAATTTGAATGCAAGAAAAAGATTGACAACTAGATGCACAAACCTAAGGTGTAAGTAGGCTTGGTCAAGGGCCGGGTATGACTTGGACCCGAACCGGAATCGGCCCATGATGAACGAGCCGTTTAACTGGGTCAACGCGTTTGACCCGAAATCGTGACCAAAACCGCTCTAAGGTTGTATGGTCACTATTTATGGGTAAAAAAACCTGTGACCCGTCCAACCAAGTGGGTCTAACCCGTCGGGTTGAACAATAATTTTTGTATTTGAAATAAATGGCCAATGATTGATCAAAAACCACTAGCCGAACACAACGTATTAAAAGTGACGAAGAAGACAAACGAAACTGAATAAACATCCAGAACGACAGGAGGAAATATGAGTGAATGTGATTGAACATAATGAAATGCAATATTTTTTTTTTTTTTATAAAAGATGTTAAAAGTTGAAATGTAATATATTTTTTTATGGAGAAAATATAATAGATTTTTGTTGTTGAGATAATGATGAATTTGATAAAACTGAAGAAATTATTGACTAAGTTGCGAGGAGGGCGTGCTAGGTTGCCCGCCTCAGCTCGCGAATGAAGAAGATCTGTGTGAAAGGTTCGTTAGGACGATATATTTTACCTTCCCCATGCATCCTTTTGAAGAACGGAACATGCAGTACCAAGGAGTTCGCACTAGGACGGTAAAATTCGACCGCCCTATGACCTATCGCAACCAAATATATATTTTTTTTAAAAGTTGGTCAAATCGTTCATCCGACAGTTAACCTGACCCGAGCCCGTACCCAAATTGAACTCGGCCCGTAACAATCCTAGACAAATACAACAGATGATCAAGATTTTCCCGACCCTAACTCGCCAGGTCGTACCCTGACACGGCCCGTGGCCAGGTATAGGTGCAAGGGCTAGAGTAATTTTATTATTGCAATGCACTTTGAAGATCACGTCGGGGCATAATCTGGTTATCGACCCTTCATTGTCAAAATTTGAGGCAAATTCGTTTTTGTAATATGAAAAATCAAACTCTTACGTAATACATCTTTATTTTTTTTTTTCATTTACGTAATACATCTTTATTTTAAGTAATCTCAACATTTTCTCAATTTAATTTAAATAAGAAAAGACAAGAAATCTAAATTTGGAAGATATGATATCTTTATCCAACTATATAATATATTATAAGATATGAAATTATTAAATCGTAATCGAATAATTTAATTTAAATCATTAGATGACATGAATAATAATGACTCGTCATTATTAAATATAAAATATTTAATATTCTTTCAACGAAGCCGAAGGTATTTGTATTTTTTACAAGCTTCCATTGCAATCAAATTATAATATTTTTATTCTTCTTCCTTCAAATTGGAAAGGAAAATAATTATTTAATTTATTGGGAGTCTGGACGATGATGATAATAATAATAATAATAATATTGAAGTAACTTATTATTTGTAATCATACGACACCAAGATCTAAAATATGAGTAGGTCTCTTGTGGGACGGTCTCACGAATCTTTATCTGTGAGACGTGATCTCTTATTTGAGTTATCAATGAAAAAATATTATTTTTTATGCTAAGAATATTACTTTTTATTGTGAATATCGGTATGGTTGACACGTCTCACAGATAAAAATTTGTGAGACCGTCTCACAATAACCTACTCCAACTAAAAAAAACAACAACAATAATAAAAAGAAGTGGAAAAATTTGGTGGGGGCAACATCTAGATAATATACCTTATCTTCGGCTTATCTCTTCACCATATGCACCCTAACCACCTCCCAAAATGGACCCAAAAAAGCAAAGGTTAAAACAAATTCTAAGGTACCATATAAGATTTAAAATGTTATTTTATCATATAAATAATATTTATATAAAATAAATATCCTTTTTTATATTTAGTTAATTTTATTGAATAATTTTTGTATTTTTATTATTTCTTAAAGTAAAAAACTTGTTTTTTTATTATTATTTTCGTGTTTTAGACATTTATATTTTAATATTTTTTTGGGTCGTGATCTTTTTTAATATCAAGATGGTAATTTTGTAAAATATATTGGCGAAGCCTCTAAGGGTTCATGCACATGTTACGTGATTGTATAATTATGATACATTCTTGTACAATCGTCGTTTTTGTTATAAATATTTGGAGTTAAAAAATAATGTATTATGCAAATAATCGATAATTTATAACATTAAAAATGCTTAATTAGTGTAGATATATGTTACATATGATGATGAAAATGTTACATTATATATAATAACATAAATTAAATTAAACAAAATAAACTTAACAAAGAGAAGACAAACAGATAATTATATTTCAAATAAATTTTTTAATTCATCTATGATTTTTTTTAAAAAGTATTTATTTTATATATGTTAAATCATACATCGTCCGTACCAACAATTTTGGTTTACATTATGCTGAAATGACTTAAAAATTTAGATATTATGGGCTAAATCCCATCCTAAAATGATTATAACAAATAAGATTAAATAAATAAATGATATAAAGTCTGGTTAATTTAATCCTCACATGTCGAAAGACTGAGATTACCTACTAGGTCAAGGAAAAAAATGGGAAAAATATAGAAACTACATTTTATTTTTCTTAAGGCTACTAATTTTTTTGGGGATAAATAATGATGAGGTGTAATAATTGTCCTTACTTGATAGAACGATTGAATTATTGTGTTCGGGCTAATATGTAGTCTAAAAGATTTGAGTTGTACAATTACCACAAGCTATAACTTTTGATAAAACGATAAGCACTTGGTCCTGTAATTCGTATCAGAGCCAAGATCATATGTTCCATTTCAATTCATCATAAGGAGTGCAATTATTGGAAGGGTGATTGTCGATATGCAATAATTATCCCTATTGGGTAGAACGATCGAATCATTGCGCTTTGGTTGCTGTGTGGTTTAAAAGATTTGAGTTGTATCATTACCACTGACTATAATTTTTGGTAAAATGACAAACACTCGATACTACATACAATGATACAAGATAATGGCATCATCCGGTGTGTTAAAAATAAAATTATTGATTTTTTAAAAATTTAAAATGTCAAGAATGTGCATCAATCAAGAGCATATGATTCTATTTTATATCTGGAGTGTTGTACCTCGATACGAAACAAGATAGTCAAATTTTCGAATATATTAATGTACATCGAGAGTATAATTTTTGGTGTAACATAAACTCGTTCGTCAAGAATGGATCCAGAAATTTAGATTTTAGGATATATTAAAAATAATAAAAATTTAAGAGGGGAGAAAACAAATTTTTATTCATAACATATAAATATTTATAAAAAATTTAAAATAAAAGACGAGATTAATTTTTATCTCAATCCATTGACATAGTCAAAAATTTGTTAATTTACCACAAATGTTTAAATATATATATATATATATATATATATATATATATATATATATATATATATATATATATATGTTTTAATGTATTCAAAATCAAAATTTATTATCCACTTGTGGTTAATTTATGAGTAAGTCTTTTGTGAGACAGTATCACGAATTTTTATCTGTGAGATGGGTCAACCCTACCGATAGTCACAATAAAAAGTAATACTCTTAGCATAAAAAGTAATACTTTTTCATGGATGACCTTAATAAGAGATCTGTCTCACAAAATACGACTCGTGAGACCGTCTCACACACGTTTTTGACTTAATCTATATATAACTAGTTGTTATACGAAAAGATAGATTTGATGTTAACGATGTAACTCAAATATTTTAATCATATGACAAATTGAACGTCATGTTTCAACCGCTTTCCAAATTGCGACATATATTTAAGAACATATATACTCCGAATCAAAATTTATTATCCACTTGTGTTAATCTATATATACATATAGGTAGCCGAGACAATTTTCATCGTATATAAAACACCAAGATGCAATATTTTACGTTCCAATAATTAAAATATTTATTAGGTACTTTTCTTGATTTGCAATAAATATTAAAAGGAACAAAATAATTAAAAACCTTAAAATAAGTGTCAGTTCCTTACAAGATAATGTGCGTCACTTTATCATCTTGTCGAATATGGGATCTATGGAATTTTGTGCATTTAATTTCTAAAATATTCAATTTTTTTTTGTGTGGATAAATTTGTCACACGTATAAAGTTTCCAAATAAAATAAGAATTTTATTTTAATAAATATTAGACAAAAAAAATATTATCAATACAATAAATGCGTTTGACATTCATTGAGTTCAAAAACATAATGTCGTATTTTGTGAGATATATATCTTATTTGGGTCATTCATGAAAAAATATTACTTTTTATGCTAAGAGTATTATTTTTTATTATGAATATTAGTAGGGTTGACTCGTATCACAGATAAATATTCGTGAGATCGTCTCATAAGAGATCTACTCTTTATTGAGTATACTTTTTTCGCCAAGTAAATTTGATTTTCAAAATAATATAATTTTTAGTATCTGATTTCTAAAATTAGAGAGAAAAATATAAAGTTATATAAATATTCTGATTTGATGAATTTCATATAAGAAGCATATAATAATTGTCTTAATTCGGAAAACAGTTAAAACAAGACGTTCGAGTTGTCGTACTGTTAAAATATTTAAGTTACACTATTAGCATCAATTGCAGATTTTCGAACAAGTCTAGCACATAACCTTACAATATATTTCTCGATGTGTTATCAAAGAAGTGAATAACTCGAATGTATATCTGCCATTTAATTTTATATACAAATTTTGTATATTAATTTTTAAAACATCTTACTCAAAATTATGTTATGTTCTTAACTAAGAATATGTATACTTTTGAATATTTTTACTTTTATTTCAAATTTTCCCCAATAATTGTTTGTAATAACTAAAATTTGTAAAACAATTTAACTTTTATTGGATTTAGTCATTATTGACTCACAAATCATGATCATTTCTCATTATTTGAATTGGGAAAAATAATTAATTTTAATAATTCTTTAAGATACAATATTTTTTTAAAATTATTTATCTAATATAGGGGTGGGCATAAAATCCGAAAAACCGAAAAAACCGACCGAACCGAATAATTCGGTTTAAATGGTTCGGTTTTATCGGTTTTTCGGCCGGTTATGGTTTTAAAATATATAAAGTTCAGTTTTTCGGTTCGGTTTTCGGTTTTAAGCCCCAAAAAAACCGAAAAACCGAACCGGCCATATTTTTGTTAAATATAAAGTTTTTATGTATAATCGGTCATATTATTTTTAAATATAAGTCTTTTTATATATAATGAGCCTATTAAGATTTAATAACTTAGTATCATTAATACTCAATTTTTCAATCCGATCGTTTTCTCTTATTTCTCACCACTCATCAGTCGACGTTCTCTTTTTTTCTGCATATATTTCTTTAATATTTCGTAAGATTATTTGTGTTCCATTCGAGCTGGTTGACACCTTGTTATCATTCCTATTACTAAATATTCCGTTGGATTCATGCATTTTTCGTGTTTACATGGTTAATTAGTTATATATAGTTATTATATTCGTATGACATTTTTATACACAACACAGGTTATAATATATATATATATATATATATATATATATATATATATATATATATATATATATATATATAAATGATCAAGTCTCACAAGTTAAATACTTGAAAAATACAATGATTTATATTTTAAAGACATAAATTGACATATAATTTTATCTCTCAACAAATTTTAGCCAACCGTATATAACCGGCCGTAAAAACCGAACCGTATTACAAAAAAACCGAACCGTATTACAAAAAAACCGAACCGTATTACAAAAAAACCGAACCGAACCGTAATAAAATGGTTTGGTTTTGGACTAGAGATATTCAAAACCGAAAACCGAAAAACCGAACCGTTGTAGACTAAAACCGAACCAAACCGACCGTTGCCCACCCCTAATCTAATACATGAGTAGTATTAGGGGAAAAAATAACAATTGTGGGTTTCATTTTTTTAAAAATGTCTCACAAAATACGACCTGTGTCACAAATTTTTATCAAAAATCAAAATCATATTTTTTAAAAAATATGATTTTGATTTTTGATAAAAATTTGTGTGACACAGATCGTATTTTGTGAGACAGATCTCTTATTTGGGTCATCCACGAAATTTTTTTATTTTTTATACTTAAAATATATTTTTTATTGTGAATGTCGTCTCACAAATAAAAATTCGTAGTCTCACAAAATACCTATTCTTAATTTTTTTTAAGCATAATATAGAGTACAGTAGATTATATAAAAAAAATTAATTAAATAATATTCAGCATCAAATCGTACGGCTTCCACTTTCAAAGTGTGTACTATAAAACGCAGTCATCCTCCATTTTCTCCCACTCCACAGTTCATATTACTTTCCGTTTCCGTGAAATCCGAGGGAAGAAATGTCAATGCTCAGCGACTCGCCGTCCGCCGCAGTGAGCGGTGGCGGAAGTGGCTCAGTCCTCTGTGGAGGCAGCAGCGAGATTATTCTGTTCGGTGTGAGAGTCAAAGTTGATCCCATGAGGAAGAGCGTGAGTATGAATAATCTCTCCGAATACGAGCCGGTCAATGGTGACTTACCTAAGCCGGCGGTGGAGGAGGGCGGTGGCGTAGCAGGCTACGCGTCAGCTGACGATGCTTTGCCGCAGCCTGTTCACGGGAATCGCGAGCGTAAGCGAGGTCGGATCTATAGTTTGATTTTGGTTTTCAAATGTTTCCAGCTATCGTTTGGTGAAAATATTTGTTGAACATTTTTTCGTTTTTTCTGATCTTTTCAGAATTGTGTTATGAAATCGATTAATTGATAGCTTTAATTTTTTGATGAGAGGAAAATAAGACAGTTTGATTTTATTGTATTATTATCTGTATTTTCCGATTTACATTTCTTACTGTTAATTGGTTGTATCTTTTCCTTTCTTTTCTTGATCTTCATGTTTTGATTCCTTAAATATAGCTCATCCAAAATTTTCTTGTTGTGCCTTGTCTATAGGAGTCCCATGGACAGAGGAAGAGCACAAACTGTTCCTTGTTGGATTGCAGAATGTTGGGAAAGGGGACTGGAGAGGAATCTCTAGAAATTATGTCAAGACTCGGACACCAACTCAAGTGGCTAGCCATGCCCAGAAATACTTTCTCCGCCGGAGCAACCTCAACCGCCGCCGTCGCCGCACTAGCTTGTTTGATATCACTACCGACTCGGTAATTTCTAATAACCTTTCTATCTACGTGTAAGCATTTTCTTTCTATATTACAAGGTGAAGGAAATTACGAATTTGTCATGGTTCTATGAAACTTGTTTTATTTTTTATTCGTTTTATACATATTATGGTGTCGGATCTAAGCAATTTTCTTCGAGAATGTTATTGGGATTTGGGAGCCACCGTTTCTTGCTTTTGAGAAACATAATTGCCTATATTATTAGGCTAAAAGTAAAGAGAAATTTCTGTTGCTTAAAAATGTGGTTTGCAACTTTCTGCTTGGGTTTTTGATGACTATTTTGTAAATCTTGACGGGAAACAATATTTTTCCTCATTTTGTTTGAATGTTCTTTCGGTTAATGTCTCATTTTCTATTTTCTCCTATTGTGATAAGGTCACTGCAATGCAAATTGAAGAGGACGGTAGCCACCAAGAGCGCCCTGCTCAGCCAGTTCCACCACCAACCGCACCATCTGTGCCTTTAGCTTCCAACATCAACGGATTCTCTACCGTGCCTTTCCCGATTACTGTTGGCCCTGTTATGTTGTCAATGCAAGGTGGCGGCAATCCGATGGAAAGTGATCAAGTGAACAAGTCACCAGCAATGCTCCAAATGCAAACTTCTTCAACAAAGATAGATCTTAACTTAAATCAGCAAGTGCCGTTCGAGCCATCCCCGTTATCTCTGAGGTTGTCCCTCTCATCCGGACAGGATATGCTCTTGACAAGGGACGACTCGGCATTCCAGGTGATCCCAGGCTTCAAGAATGGTGACACACTTATCACCGTTACTTAGAGAGAACAAAGCACTTGTGAATTGTGATAATAATATTTGAAAACAGAGATAATCCATCATAATTTATAAAGATCTGATCAAGAAAACTAGAATCATCGAGTATGAAAATACATTAATCAGTTAATTCGCATAAAATTTCATCTTTTTTTTCTCCATTGTACATAATGTAGAACTATCATTTTGTGTCTTGTTTCTTGTTCTATGCTCTAATATTTTAGATTTTTGTTTGTTTTGTCTCTTTTTTTCTTTGTGGTTGAGAATAAAATAGAGAATTATTGGTGCCCTCTCGCTTGTTGCTTTCAATTCGTAGGATTTGATTCTTGATCATTAATTAGCGTATGGGTTTGGTGCCACGATGAGGAGAATTTATTAGCTATTACTTCATTCGATGAATGTGGATAAAATGAGTTCTCGATTTCCATTTATTGTAGAGATAAGTTGTGGTAGGGTCATTACTTCCTTTGGGTGGTGCACGACACCTTACATTATCTAGGGATGCAATTAAATCACACAATATTGCTTTCTTGTGTAGGTGCATTGCTATTGATTGTGCCTGCTTATAGGGGGTATCTGAATGACTATATTGAGAAGTGGGTGTAATAGAGATTAAACGAATCAAACCGCTTGTGAGCTATTCGAAGTTCGATTCAATAAAATCTCGTTTGAGTTTGTTTAATGAGATTCGTTAAGATAAACAAACTAAATTTAAACTTTATAATATTCAACTCGGGAACATGTTTGTTGGTAAGTTCATGAGACACCTCTTATATTAAAAATACTAGTTTTGATATTTGATTTATTGATTTTTTATATTACATATGAAATATAAAAAAAATTAATTTACAAATTTTAATAAGAAATTTATATTTTTCTCTAAATATATAATTTAATTTTTAATGAATTTAACGAAGGTTTAAATTTGTATTTATTAACTCGTTTAGACTTAATAAAGCTTGAATAAATTCGTGAGACATGAATATATTCGTTAAATTAGATTCAAACTTGGTTCGATTATAAACGAGTCTAGCTCAAACATTCAAGAGTTTGATTTTCGTAAAATTATAAACCAAACAATTAATAATTATTTTGGTTTGGTTCGTTGGACTTGGTTTGCATAATCCATTTTCATTTATTTTTTTCCGAGTACATTTTTAAATACAATTTAATTTTTCTGAACTAGCTATTATTAAAAACTTACATCAGCAAAAAGAGATGTTATTTAACGATGTTGAGTTGCAAGACACCTCCGAGTAAAAAATATTTTTCCCCTAGGCAGAGTCAAAACGCAATTTGTGTGAAGTATCTATCATATTCAATAAAAAGCAAAAACTTATGTGAGACGGTCTCACGGGTCGTAGTTGTGAGACATATCTCTTATTTGGATCATCCATGAAAAAGTATGAATTTTTATTCTAAGAGTATTACTTTTCATTGTTAATATGAGTTGGGTTGACCCGTATCACAGATTAAGATCCGTGAAACGGTCTCACATGAGACTCACTCTCAATAAAATTGTAATGCCCAACTCAAACATTCTTCCTTTTTGATGCAATGCATATGATATTCGTGGCCGCGATTTAGAGCAGCGATCATCTCATGTTCGGTCTGCCAAAAAATGGTCCAACCCAAGTTGGGTTGCGGGTCAGCCAGCGAACCAAGCATAATTGTTTTTTATAAATATATAATTAATCGAATTTAATAGTAAAATTTTAAATAATTGATTTCACATTTCTTAGTGTTAGTTAAAGTAATTATCACAAAAAATTCACAATCTATATATATATATATATAAAATTTTTTTTAAAAAAATATTCCCGATCCATGGGCCAATCCAGCTTGACGTGGGTCGGTTCGTCTAGGCCACGACCAGCATTGGCTGGCTGGTGAGACACTTTTAAATGGGTTGGCGGGTTGGTCAACCTCACGGCCTTACCTTGTTGACTGCTCTAATCAGAAAGATAGGAGAAAAAATTGGATTCAATGGATCATCAATGACTAACTTGTCGATCTATGCATAAGAATCTCATGGAATTGAATTTCTCCATGAACAAATTGATTATCCATCATGTTGTGAGAATATTCAATCAATACCATATTACAATCAAGAACACGAAGAACCAGAGAGTGGAAGTTTTGATATGGAAACTTATTTTTTTTTCTGAAATAACTAAGTTTTGCATTAAATAAATGGTAAGAACCAAAGATACACAAAATAAAAAATCAAGTTTGTATTTTTTTTAGAATACGATCTTCATGGTTCTCTCGCAGCCATCTTTTGATGCAACATGCATGACATCCATGGCCGCAATCGAGTGTTGCGACAACTGATCATTGCTCCCTTCCTCGTGCAAATCATCTTGGCACATTGTACAGATCTCGGTGGTGTCTTCTTGAGTAGCAACCCTTGTTGTTTATTGTATTACATCGGTTGGATAAAATATCTGGGAGTTGCATATATGGACTTAGGGGTGTGAAAAAATACCGAAAAACCGAAATACCGAAAAACCGTGCCGAAAAAAATACCAAACTTACCGAAAAAATCGGTATACACCGTACCGAAATTTTCGGTATCGGTATCGGTATGAAATAATATTTTTTTCGGTATTTCGGTATATACCGAAATATCGAAAATAATTTTTTATTATTATTTTTTTTAAATTTAAGTTCGGTATACCAAAAAAACATACGGTATACTGAATTTTCGGTATCGATATCGGTATGAAAAAATTTCATACCGATATTTTCGGTACGGTATACGGTATCGTAGTTCGGTACGGTATACCGTACCGTACCCACCCCTATATGGACTTAGATAACCCTTCCCTTTGAGCTAGCTTTTGGGGATGAGTTAGGTACCCAAATCTCAATCTAACATGGTATCAGATCCCATGTTCTACTGTTATGTATTAGACTGCTTATAGTTGATGTTAGATATGTATGATTGAATGAACATTGGGAAGTGTGCCAAGTCTTGTCCCACATTAGAAAATGTGGCAAGAAAAGAACTTTCTTATTAGCTCTATGTTTGAGCTATGGACTTGGGGCATCAGAAGTTTTTGGAAAGGGAGAGGTCGTTGACAAGCTAGATCTCGGAAAAACACATGTGCGCGCGTGCGTTCGGCCCTGCTTGGCCCAGTGGGTTTGTGGTGTAGTGTGGTGTCTTAACCATCTTAATCTTTTTGGACAAAGTTTATTTGGAATAATAATTTTTTCGAAATAGTCTGATGTTTGCGCAATTCAGTCAGTGCTTATTCCGAACCAATGTGGTGTTTTTGTTCGAATAGTGCGTCTCGTGTGATTGTCGTTTGGCGTTGCACCGCGTCCCTTTGCATAAAATCACGCGTCCTCTGCCTTGAAGGGTGTCTCCCATGACTTATCGCAGAAAGATGTGTCCTCTGGATAAGTCCCTTGGCTTATGAGGCTCACTCTTTAAATAGTCCATTCATCAGTCTTCGTCTTTTTCCTGCGTACATTTTCGTTGCATTCTTTTCTTCCAAACTTGAAAGCTTCAGCATATCTTTGTTCGTTGGCATCCGGAACTTGTAGTGCTGCAATTTCTGGATTAGAGTTGTTGTATCTTGGGGACGATTTCCGTTTCGTAGAGCATGTGAATACGAACAAATTCGTCTTGCTGAAAAAGGATTTTCCTTTCATCAACTCGTACTGTTCTCTGTTCCAAAGATCACCGGGAAACATATATAATATAGTTGGGTCATCCATTCTGCCCATAGTTGGGTCATTTGTAAACTTCAAGTTCCAGATGTTCATTCCTGCGCATGAGAAAGTATGTTAATTCTACCACATCGGTTGGAAAAAATCCCTGGTAGTTTCATATATTGATTTGGACAATCCTCCTCCTTTGAATTAACTTTTGCTGCTGAGTTAGGTCCAAGTTTCAATCTTTAATACCTTGTTGTCTTGTGCTTGGATATTGCTTAGTCGCCCCCCTCTGTTTCTGTTTCGAAAGTAATCGCGTTCTTCCTGGCCATAGAACTGATCGGTATTGTAAGAGGGAAGGGGAGGAGGTTGAGACCGATGATGCGTGGAGATGTTGAAGTATCTATAACCAGATTGTTGTCGATCATCCGAAGACGACGATTATTGATCGTGTAGTCATCAGAATTGGCTGCCATGTTCCAAATATATTGGAGAGGAAACCAGCCGATGTATGGATATAGATAAACATGAGCTTGAGGCAGACCCGGGAAGCAACCGAGAAATGTGTAGAAGGGTTCACCGGAATAGACCGGCCCGACCGCTGAAAACAGACTACGACGACTGTCCACTTACGACCATAGTGTTGAAGATGACGTAGTGAGCCATTGTAAGTGATATCTTTTTTTATCGATGAATAAAAGAACTTGGAATTTGATGGAAGAATGGGCATACAAAAAGGCATTTAATTACCATAATTAATGAGAAATTAATATATGTTGTTTGGGTTATGCTCGGTTTTAAAAGATTTGAGATGCGTCATTGTCGAATATGTTTTTCTATGTAATGACAATATATATTCGATGTGACATAGGGATGGATGCCTGTGTTAGTGAACTAGATCCAATCTTAATTCTTAGGTGTGTTTAATGAACTAATTTATGCATTAAATTGTTCTTGCAGTATATTAACCAAATGACATTTCCTGAAAGTTGCATATATAGACTTGGATAATTTTCCTTTAATTAGCTAGCATTTTGAGATTGAGTTAAGTTCAATTCACAATCTTAACAACCTTTTTTAAGGATACAGTTGGAATTTGCAAGCAAAAATAGAAAAAGGGATCATCCTAAGGTCGACGCAACCGAATCGTAATTTCATTATATAAGATATAAATTATTTTTAGAATCTAATTTTCTTCTAAATATATATCAAACGTAGTCATATTATTATTCATATGATGCTATAAACAACCGTGAAAACATTATATTTATATTTATTTTTAATTGATTAATTATTCGGAAAAAAATTCTAGCTCCATCCATGCATATCGCATATACAAATTTCAAACAATTAACACATTAAGTAGATAAAAAACAATCAATTTAACTATTCATGAAACTTAATAACATCGATCGATAAAATGAGAAAAATAAAATAAAATTAAAGTCTATATCATATGATTTTTTTTAAATCTTATATTTTGCACCAAAAGAAATATGAACCTTATCATTAGTATATTAGGACATCTTCTGTTCTCTTTCAATTTTTTTAAATTCTTTTATCTATTTTTAATGATTAAAAATAATTGATAAATAATTTAATTTGGTAGATAATAATGTAATATTATTTACAAATATATAATATTGTGAATGTTTTTATTTAATTCATTTTAATGAATAATTTACAAATACATAATAATTTTAAAAATATTTAACTATTTAAAACCTAATTAGTTTTTTAATGAAACAATATAATTTCTACTTAAACAATCAAACACAAAAAAAAATTAATTATAACTAATATGCTCGTCTGCACGCGTTGCGTGTTTGTACAATTTTTTTTTTGTTTATGTAAATACCCATGTTGAACAAATTAGAAATTAAATTCGGAATAATTAAAAATCAAATTTAAAATTTTCTGATTTTGTAAATATAATTTTTATTTCATAAATAAATATATTAAATAAACAATGATCACGTGATTGATGTGAATCAATTGGACAAAGTTTATTTTTTTTATATTAGACACAAATTTAATATAAATTAAGTATAAAATTATATTATTAAATTATAAATAGATGTCCAATTCTATATTTTATTTTAATATTTATTTATTTAATAATTAATGGATAATTTAATTTAATGAATAAATAATATAATAGTCTCTAATAGAATTTATAAATATGTAGTTTAATTATATGAATTTTATGATAATTTAAAAAATATTTATTTTGTAAATTATTTGTATTTTATCACAATTTACATTTATTAATAATGTAATATTGTTTATTTATTTATATAAACATTATGTAGGCAATTATGAATGCATTAAATGCATGTCGGGAGTGGGCAGCTGAATCAAAGAAAAAAGAAACGTGGGCTGCTCAAAGGTTTCGTGGAAAGATGGAAGACGCGTTTTATACGCGTCTTCACACGGTCAGGGGGCTCTATAAATAGAGCTCCCCCATTCATTCTGAAATTATCTCTTCTTCGAGTTTTCTCTCATCTTATAAGCATTTGAGTGCTTAGTTCTATAATATTTGTGAGGTGTTTTGTTCTTCTGTATTAAGAGAGTGTGTGTTCTCTTTGGAAACACAGTGAGTGAGTTGTACACCACAAAATATTATAGTGGAAATTCTTTTCATCTTGCCCGTGGTTTTTACCCTAATAATTTTTAGGGGTTTTCCACGTAAATCTCGGTGTCCAGTTTATTCTTTATTTTCGGGTTTTATTATCTCAAATTCCGCACGTGGGACCAACAAGTGGTATCAGAGCCTTGGTTTAAAATTTCATAAAATTCTGAGTATGCTCTGTGGTTGCAGCCTAGACTGATCTTCCACATCAGAAAAGATTTTTTGAGATTTTTTATAAGGCGGGATTATTTTGTCCGGTCTACTAAAATTATTGTAGACATAATGACGGGAAGGTACGAGATAGCAAAGTTCAACGGAAGCAATTTTATGTTGTGGAAAATAAAGATACAAGCAGTTTTAAGAAAAGAGAATTGCTTGGCGGCTATTGGAGATAGACCGGTGGAGATTGCGGATGATGGAAAGTGGAATGAGATGAATGATAATGCCGTTGCCAATTTACACTTGGCAATAGCAGACGAAGTTTTGTCAAGTATCTCTGAGATAAAAACAGCCAAAGTTATCTGGAATACTCTGACAAAGATGTACGAGGTCAAGTCCCTACACAACATGATTTTCCTAAAGAGAAGGCTTTATACTCTTCGGATGGCGGAATCCTCATCGATGACTGATCATATCAACACACTAAATACCCTATTTGCCCAACTCACTTCCATGGGGCATAAAATAGGGGAAAATGAACGTGCGAAGCTTCTACTTCAAAGTCTACCAGATTCATATGATCAACTTATCATCAACATTACCAACAATATTCTTATGGGCTTTCTAAGATTCGACGATGTCTTAACTGCGGTTCTCGGAGAAGAAAGTCGGCGCAAGAATAAGGAAGATAGGTTGGTAACATCGAAGCAGGCAGAGGCTTTACCGATGATAAGAGGAAGATTCATGGACCGTGACTCCAGTGGGAGCCAAAGACAAGGTAGATCAAAGTCTAGAAGTAAAAAGAAAAATATTTACTGCTTCAAATGTGGCGGTAAATGGCACTTCAAGAAAGAGTGTACGAGTATCGAGAAGAGTTCTCAAGGAAATGTGGCTAGTACTTCAGGCGGTGGTGAAATATTATTCAGCGAAGTGGCAACTGTTGCGGAAGGCAGTCACAAATTTTGTGACACATGGATAATGGATTCAGGAGCGACGTGGCACATGACGTCTCGGAGAGAATGGTTTGATCATTATGAACCAGTCTTAGGAGGATCTGTATTCATGGGAAATGATCATGCCTTGGAAATCGCTGGGGTCGGTACTATCAAAATTAAAATGTTTGATGGCACCATTCGCACCACACAGGAGGTACGACATGTGAAAGGACTGACAAAAAATCTTTTGTCCTTGGGGCAATTGGATGACATCGGGTGCAAAACTCGGATCGAGAACGGGATCATGAAAATTGTGAAAGGCGCGCTTGTGGTTATGAAGGCGGAAAAGGTTGCTGCCAATCTGTATGTACTTTTGAAAGAAACACACAAAGAGGCGGAGCTAGCTGTTGCATCAAATGGTTCAGGAGAAGAATTAACAGTGTTATGGCATAGAAAGCTCGGGCATATGTCAGAACGGGGTTTGAAAATTCTCTCAGAACGGAAGCTGCTGCCGGGACTTACAAAAGTGTCACTACCCTTTTGTGAGCATTGTGTTACCAGTAAACAACACAGATTAAAGTTTGGCACTTCTACTGCCAGGAGCAAAAGCATATTGGAGCTGATTCATTCGGATGTTTGGCAAGCACCGGTTGTGTCCCTAGGAGGAGCGAGATACTTTGTCTCGTTCATTGATGATTTCTCTAGGAGATGTTGGGTGTATCCAATCAAGAAGAAATCAGATGTTTTTCAGATCTTCATAGATTTCAAAGCGCGGGTTGAACTTGATTCTGAAAAGAAAATCAAGTGTCTGAGGACTGACAATGGAGGAGAATATACCAGTGACGAGTTTGATGCATTTTGTCAACATGAGGGCATCAAAAGACAGTTCACGACGGCTTACACACCTCAACAGAATGGAGTGGCGGAGCAGATGAATAGGACCTTGTTGGACAGAACAAGAGCTATGTTGAGGACTGCGGGTCTAGAAAAGTCATTTTGGGCGGAAGCAGTCAAAACCGCTTGTTATATTATCAATCGTTCTCCTTCAGTGGCGATTGATCTGAAGACTCCGATGGAGATGTGGACTGGGAAGCCGACAGATTATTCTCATTTGCATACATTTGGAAGTCCTGTGTACGTTCTGTACAATGAGCAAGAAAGATCGAAGTTGGATTCGAAATCCAGAAAATGTATCTTCTTGGGTTATGCTGATGGAGTAAAGGGGTTTCGCTTGTGGGATCCTACTGTTCACAAGCTTGTCATTAGCAGGGATGTTATCTTCGAGGAAGATAAAGTAAAGGGAGACAAAGACACACTGAATTCAAAAACTGCTATTTTTCAGGTGGAAAATAAGACAGACGAAGGTCAAGTTTCTTGTGAAGTAGTACCAGAGCACGAAGAACAAGAACATGTTGAGTCTGAAGTTTCCAATGTGAGGCAATCAACTCGAGATAGAAGACCACCAGGTTGGCTTTCAGATTATGTCACTGAAAGCAACATTGCATATTGTCTATTATCAAAGGATGGTGAGCCATCGAGTTTCCACGAGGCTACTCAAAGCTCAGATGTATCTTTGTGGATGATAGCAATGCAAGAAGAGTTGGAGGCATTAGACAAGAATAAAACTTGGGATCTTGTTACACTACCACGAGGGAGGAAAGCCATTGGAAACAGATGGGTCTATAAGATCAAGCGTGATGGCAATAACCAAGTGGAGCGGTATCGTGCTATAGATTGGTGGTAAAAGGGTATGCTCAGAAAGAAGGCATTGACTTCAATGAGATATTTTCACCTGAAATTATCCCTTCTTCGAGTTTTCTCTCATCTTATAAGCATTTGAGTGCTTAGTTCTATAATATTTGTGAGGTGTTTTGTTCTCCTGTATTAAGAGAGTGTGTGTTCTCTTTGGAAACACAGTGAGTGAGTTGTACACCACAAAATATTATAGTGGAAATTCTTTTCATCTTGCCCGTGGTTTTTACCCTAATAATTTTTAGGGGTTTTCCACGTAAATCTCGGTGTCCAGTTTATTCTTTATTTTCGGGTTTTATTATCTCAAATTCCGCACGTGGGACCAACACATTAAACGTCAAAAATTGCACTATTTTCGCACAAAACTTGCACTAAAATGGCCGCCTTAATCACAACATGCAATCTTGCTGAAACGGAGAAGATAAAGCAAACATGCATGCAAGGATCATCATTACTGAGGGAGGACCGTTGCGTTACAGAGCGGGCAAGCATTCCTCTGTCGCAGCCAACGTTCGATGCAATGCATATGATATTTATGGCCGCAGTTTAGAGTAGAAATCGTCTCCTTATCGCCATCCTTGTCGTTCAAATTGTTCTGGCACACGACGCATATCTCGTCTTCTTCACTACCTTCCCCGTACTTGAATGACTGAATTGGGGCAGTAGCAGTTCCTTGAAAATAACCTGCGAACAAATCCCGATTGGCAAACCCTTTTGCGTAAGCACGGTTATCACGAACCCACAACTCATCCATGATCTGTCCACGATTGGCTTGTGGATTCGAAGACGAACCGGTAAGCAGCTGATCAATCGTGAAGTCGTGACTGGGGATATGACCAAACATATTGAAGTAAGTTTGCTCCTGATGAATGTTCCACGAATTTCGGGGACGAGACCAATCAATCTCATCATATGGTTCGTGAGAAACCGGAACATGAAGAGAGGCTACAAACCCTACCAAAGAAGTCAAAAAGGGTTCAGAAACCGGCGGTCATCGTCGGAAATTGTCTCTGCTACTCGGATCACGGTGGCGACGGGGAGCCATGGATTTGAATCAGAGTCTGTTTCTGTAAATAAGAATTGGACACAAGAAAGAGATCGTTAGAGTACTCCTCTATGTTAGTACAACTGTATGAATAATAACCAATGAACTTATTAGATAATTAAAAAATAATAATATTTTAGTATAAAGTATAATATTCTTTCATGAATCGAGTCGAGTTATAGATTATCTCATAAAATTGTCTCGTTACAGTAGGATATTTTGTGTTAATTATATTTGGTTTGAGCGCTAGTTAGCTAAATTTTGAGGAAATTACTTAATTGATCTGCTGTGAACTAGTAAGCACTCAAATTAAAAGATAAATAACATTCCAATTACAAACACACACAAAATTATATATATAATTGTGTTTGTGTCTCTCTGCTAGAGGTGGCTCTCTGGGATCGATTTTATGTTTTCATTTTTTGCGATCGCTTTTATGTTATCAATTTTCACGTCTTGTAAGACTCAAGTGAAGAAAGACTATTTTTTTTTTTAAAAAAAACTACAAATTAGTAGATTAAACCATAAATTTACCAAAATAAAGCTCTATCAAATTTTTGTAAATTCTTGTAAACAGATCTGATGAGAAACCTTTCATCGATCCATCAAATCAAATAGTCGTCTACTCGTCAAAATTTTGAAACCCTAAAAATTCACTCTCCACATAAATTAATTACCCACTAGAGCAATTAAATTTGCATCGAACATATATTCCCATGTTTCAAACTTCTCGTGTGTAATGTAGACATACCTTTTTGGTTCAACACTCTCAAAAACTGCGATTGTGAAAGCAGAGACTCGTTTTTCCTCCTCTCCACGTGCTTTGGGCAGCGCCGTAGCGAAATAAAAACACAGATTGTTTTATAGTTAAAAATTTCTAAAGGTGGTCATAGGTTTATTTATTATTAGATTCTCAATATATTTTGATAATTTGGTTGGTTTGATTTAATAATCAAATTAATTTTTTAAAAATTTAAACAAAACCTATAATTTTTTTTGGACTTGACAATACATTGTCAATAATTTAAGCATATTTTTTAAAACCAGGACTAACATTGACCAGATTAAAGCTTAGATAACATAAATGACAAAAAAAAACTAGCAAATTTTCCCTAAATTGGTAAACATATTAAAATTTTAAATTGTTTTAGAGTTCACTTATCGTTGTATTAATATCCTCACATATTTTTATGAATTCCTAAAGTAGTTTGTAAACTCTTTTTTTTTTTTTTAAAAAAAACAGAAATCAGTAGAAAAAATATATAAATAATTGATACTCCAATTCATATTTATTTAAAAAAAAACTATTTTTTCTCTTGTGAGACGGTCTAACGAATCTTTATCAATGAATCAGGTCAACCATACTTATATTCACAATAAAAGTAGTACTTTTAATATAAAAAACAATATTTTTTCATGGATGACCCAAATAAGATATCTGTCTCACAAAATACGACATCTGAGACCGTTTCACACAAGTTTTTTTCAACATTTATATACTTTTATAAAATATGTTCAGATTTTGAAATATATGTAATATCGATGTTTTTTCATTAGAAAATGATATATAATTAATTCATCTTTAAACATAATTAATAATTCAAAATAATAATAATAATAACAACAATAATTCTAGATTCAAATATTATATTCCTTAAACTACTTAATTAAATTTTAAGTCGATGGCTTATTTAGAACAGCTCGACCGTTACGAAACGAACAAACCCAACCCAGTCCAAATCACATTAGTTCCAGACAATGCTAAAATGTAAATATAATTTTATGAAATTCAACTATTGTTAGCAAGATATCTAATTAAAAAATATATTAGGACATCTTCTGTTCTCCTTTCAATTGTTTTAAATTCTTTTATCTATTTTTAATGATTAAAAATAATTGATAAATAATTTAATTTGGTATAATGTAATATAATTTACAAATATATAATATTATGAATGTTTTATTTAATTCATTTTAATGAATAATTTACAAATACATAATAATTTTAAAAATATTTAATTATTTAAAAACTTAATTAGCTTTTAATGAAACAATATAATTTCTACTTAAACAATCAAACACAAAAAAATTAATCATAAATAATGCTCATCTGCACGCGTTGCATACTTGTACAAACATTTTTTTTTTTATGTAAATACCCATGTTGAACAAATTAGAAATTAAATTCGGAATAATTAAAAATCAAATTTAAATTTCTGATTTTGTAAATATAATTTTTATTTCATAAATAAATATCTTAAATAAACAATGATCACGTGATTGATGAGAATCAATTGGACAAAGATTATTTTTTTATATTGGACACAAATTTAATATAGATTAAGTATAAAATTATATTATTAAATTATAAATAGATGTCCAATTCTATATTTTATTTTAATATTTATTTATTTAATAATTAATGGATAATTTAATTTAATGAATAAATAATATAATAGTCTCTAATAGAATTTATAAATATGTAGTTTAATTATATGAATTTTATGATAATTTAAAAAATATTTATTTTGTAAATTATTTGTATTTTATCACAATTCACATTTATTAATAATGTAATATTGTTTATTTATTTATATAAACATTAATCGTCAAAAATTGCACTATTTTCGCACAAAACTTGCACTAAAATGGCCGCCTTAATCACAACATGCAATCTTGCTGAAACGAAGAAGAGAAAGCGAACATGCATGCAAGGATCATCATTACTGAGGGAGGACCGTTGCGTTACAGAGCGGGCAAGCATTCCTCTGTCGCAGCCAACGTTCGATGCAATGCATATGATATTTATGGCCGCAGTTTAGAGTAGAAATCGTCTCCTTATCGCCATCCTTGTCGTTCAAATTGTTCTGGCACACGACGCATATCTCGTCTTCTTCACTACCTTCCCCGTACTTGAATGACTGAATTGGGGCAGTAGCAGTTCCTTGAAAATAACCTGGGAACAAATCCCGATTGGCAGACCCTTCTGCGTAAGCAGGGTTATCACGAACCCACGACTCATCCATGATCTGTCCACGATTGGCTTGTGGATTCGAAGACGAACCGGTAAGCAGCTGATCAATCGTGAAGTCTTCACTGGGGATATGACCAAACATATTGAAGTAAGTTTGCTCCTGATGAATGTTCCAGGAATTTCGGGGACGAGACCAATCAATCTCATCATATGGTTCGTGAGAAACAGGAACATGAAGAGAGGCTACAAACCCTACCACAGAAGTCAGAAAAGGTTCAGAAACCGGCGGTCGTCGTCGGAAGTTGTCTCTGCTACTCCGATCACGGTGGCGACGGGGAGCCATGGATTTGAATCAGAGTCTGTTTCTGTAAATAAGAATTGGACACAAGAAAGAGATCGTTAGAGTACTCCTCTATGTTAGTACAACTATATGAATAATAACCAATGAACTTATTAGATAATTAAAAAATAATAATATTTTAGTATAAAGTATAATATTCTTTCATGAATCGAGTCGAGTTATAGATTATCTCATAAAATTGTCTCGTTACAGTAGGATATTTTGTGTTAATTATATTTGGTTTGAGCGCTAGTTAGCTAAATTTTGAGGAAATTACTTAATTGATCTGCTGTGAACTAGTAAGCACTCAAATTAAAAGATAAATAACATTCCAATTACAAACACACACAAAATTATATATATAATTGTGTTTGTGTCTCTCTGCTAGAGGTGGCTCTCTGGGATCGATTTTATGTTTTCATTTTTTGCGATCGCTTTTATGTTATCAATTTTCACGTCTTGTAAGACTCAAGTGAAGAAAGACTATTTTTTTTTAAAAAAAAACTACAAATTAGTAGATTAAACCATAAATTTACCAAAATAAAGCTCTATCAAATTTTTGTAAATTCTTGTAAACAGATCTGATGAGAAACCTTTCATCGATCCATCAAATCAAATAGTCGTCTACTCGTCAAAATTTTGAAACCCTAAAAATTCACTCTCCACATAAATTAATTACACACTAGAGCAATTAAATTTGCATCGAACATATATTCCCATGTTGCAAACTTCTCGTGTGTAATGTAGACATACCTTTTTGGTTCAACACTCTCAAAAACTGCGATTGTGAAAGCATAGACTCGTTTTTCCTCCTCTCCACGTTCTTTGGGCAGCGCCGTAGCGAAATAAAAACACAGATTGTTTTATAGTTAAAAATTTCTAAAGGTGGTCATAGGTTTATTTATTATTAGATTCTCAATATATTTTGATAATTTGGTTGGTTTGATTTAATAATCAAATTAATTTTTTAAAAATTTAAACAAAACCTATAATTTTTTTTGGACTTGACAATACATTGTCAATAATTTAAGCATATTTTTTAAAACCAGGACTAACATTGACCAGATTAAAGCTTAGATAACATAAATGACAAAAAAAAACTAGCAAATTTTCCCTAAATTGGTAAACATATTAAAATTTTAAATTGTTTTAGAGTTCACTTATCGTTGTATTAATATCCTCACATATTTTTATGAATTCCTAAAGTAGTTTGTAAACTCTTTTTTTTTTTTTTAAAAAAAACAGAAATCAGTAGAAAAAATATATAAATAATTGATACTCCAATTCATATTTATTTTAAAAAAAAACTATTTTTTCTCTTGTGAGACGATCTAACGAATCTTTATCAATGAATCAGGTCAACCATACTTATATTCACAATAAAAGTAGTACTTTTAATATAAAAAACAATATTTTTTCATGGATGACCCAAATAAGATATCTGTCTCACAAAATACGACATCTGAGACCGTTTCACACAAGTTTTTTTCAACATTTATATACTTTTATAAAATATGTTCAGATTTTGAAATATATGTAATATCGATGTTTTTTCATTAGAAAATGATATATAATTAATTCATCTTTAAACATAATTAATAATTCAAAATAATAATAATAATAACAACAATAATTCTAGATTCAAATATTATATTCCTTAAACTACTTAATTAAATTTTAAGTCGATGGCTTATTTAGAACAGCTCGACCGTTACGAAACGAACAAACCCAACCCAGTCCAAATCACATTAGTTCCAGACAATGCTAAAATGTAAATATAATTTTATGAAATTCAACTATTGTTAGCAAGATATCTAATTAAAAAATATATTAGGACATCTTCTGTTCTCCTTTCAATTGTTTTAAATTCTTTTATCTATTTTTAATGATTAAAAATAATTGATAAATAATTTAATTTGGTATAATGTAATATAATTTACAAATATATAATATTATGAATGTTTTATTTAATTCATTTTAATGAATAATTTACAAATACATAATAATTTTAAAAATATTTAATTATTTAAAAACTTAATTAGCTTTTAATGAAACAATATAATTTCTACTTAAACAATCAAACACAAAAAAATTAATCATAAATAATGCTCATCTGCACGCGTTGCATACTTGTACAAACATTTTTTTTTTTATGTAAATACCCATGTTGAACAAATTAGAAATTAAATTCGGAATAATTAAAAATCAAATTTAAATTTTCTGATTTTGTAAATATAATTTTTATTTCATAAATAAATATCTTAAATAAACAATGATCACGTGATTGATGAGAATCAATTGGACAAAGATTATTTTTTTATATTGGACACAAATTTAATATAGATTAAGTATAAAATTATATTATTAAATTATAAATAGATGTCCAATTCTATATTTTATTTTAATATTTATTTATTTAATAATTAATGGATAATTTAATTTAATGAATAAATAATATAATAGTCTCTAATAGAATTTATAAATATGTAGTTTAATTATATGAATTTTATGATAATTTAAAAAATATTTATTTTGTAAATTATTTGTATTTTATCACAATTCACATTTATTAATAATGTAATATTGTTTATTTATTTATATAAACATTAATCGTCAAAAATTGCACTATTTTCGCACAAAACTTGCACTAAAATGGCCGCCTTAATCACAACATGCAATCTTGCTGAAACGAAGAAGAGAAAGCGAACATGCATGCAAGGATCATCATTACTGAGGGAGGACCGTTGCGTTACAGAGCGGGCAAGCATTCCTCTGTCGCAGCCAACGTTCGATGCAATGCATATGATATTTATGGTCGCAGTTTAGAGTAGAAATCGTCTCCTTATCGCCATCCTTGTCGTTCAAATTGTTCTGGCACACGACGCATATCTCGTCTTCTTCACTACCTTCCCCGTACTTGAATGACTGAATTGGGGCAGTAGCAGTTCCTTGAAAATAACCTGGGAACAAATCCCGATTGGCAGACCCTTCTGCGTAAGCAGGGTTATCACGAACCCATGACTCATCCATGATCTGTCCACGATTGGCTTGTGGATTCGAAGACGAACCGGTAAGCAGCTGATCAATCGTGAAGTCTTCACTGGGGATATGACCAAACATATTGAAGTAAGTTTGCTCCTGATGAATGTTCCAGGAATTTCGGGGACGAGACCAATCAATCTCATCATATGGTTCGTGAGAAACAGGAACATGAAGAGAGGCTACAAACCCTACCACAGAAGTCAAAAAAGGTTCAGAAACCGGCGGTCGTCGTCGGAAGTTGTCTCTGCTACTCCGATCACGGTGGCGACGGGGAGCCATGGATTTGAATCAGAGTCTGTTTCTGTAAATAAGAATTGGACACAAGAAAGAGATCGTTAGAGTACTCCTCTATATTAGTACAACTGTATGAATAATAACCAATGAACTTATTAGATAATTAAAAAATAATAATATTTTAGTATAAAGTATAATATTCTTTCATGAATCGAGTCGGGTTATAGATTATATCATAAAATTGTCTCGTTACTGTAGGATATTTTGTGTTAATTATATTTGGTTTGAGCGCTAGTTAGCTAAATTTTGAGGAAATTACTTAATTGATCTGCTGTGAACTAGTAAGCACTCAAATTAAAAGATAAATAACATTCCAATTACAAACACACACAAAATTATATATATAATTGTGTTTGTGTCTCTCTGCTAGAGGTGGCTCTCTGGGATCGATTTTATGTTTTCATTTTTTGCGATCGCTTTTATGTTATCAATTTTCACGTCTTGTAAGACTCAAGTGAAGAAAGACTATTTTTTTTTTAAAAAAAACTACAAATTAGTAGATTAAACCATAAATTTATCAAAATAAAGCTCTATCAAATTTTTGTAAATTCTTGTAAACAGATCTGATGAGAAACCTTTTACCGATCCATCAAATCAAATAGTCGTCTACTCGTCAAAATTTTGAAACCCTAAAAATTCACTCTCCACATAAATTAATTACACACTAGAGCAATTAAATTTGCATCGAACATATATTCCCATGTTGCAAACTTCTCGTGTGTAATGTAGACATACCTTTTTGGTTCAACACTCTCAAAAACTGCGATTGTGAAAGCAGAGACTCGTTTTTCCTCCTCTCCACGTGCTTTGGGCAGCGCCGTAGCGAAATAAAAACACAGATTGTTTTATAGTTAAAAATTTCTAAAGGTGGTCATAGGTTTATTTATTATTAGATTCTCAATATATTTTGATAATTTGGTTGGTTTGATTTAATAATCAAATTAATTTTTTAAAAATTTAAACAAAACCTATAATTTTTTTTGGACTTGACAATACATTGTCAATAATTTAAGCATATTTTTTAAAACCAGGACTAACATTGACCAGATTAAAGCTTAGATAACATAAATGACAAAAAAAACTAGCAAATTTTCCCTAAATTGGTAAACATATTAAAATTTTAAATTGTTTTAGAGTTCACTTATCGTTGTATTAATATCCTCACATATTTTTATGAATTCCTAAAGTAGTTTGTAAACTCTTTTTTTTTTAAAAAAAAAAACAGAAAACAGTAGAAAAAATATATAAATAATTGATACTCCAATTCATATTTATTTTAAAAAAAAACTATTTTTTCTCTTGTGAGACGGTCTAACGAATCTTTATCAATGAATCAGGTCAACCATACTTATATTCACAATAAAAGTAGTACTTTTAATATAAAAAACAATATTTTTTCATGGATGACCCAAATAAGATATCTGTCTCACAAAATACGACATGTGAGACCGTTTCACACAAGTTTTTTTCAACATTTATATACTTTTATAAAATATGTTCAGATTTTGAAATATATGTAATATCGATGTTTTTTCATTAGAAAATGATATATAATTAATTCATCTTTAAACATAATTAATAATTCAAAATAATAATAATAATAATAACAATAATTCTAGATTCAAATATTATATTCCTTAAACTACTTAATTAAATTTTAAGTCGATGGCTTATTTAGAACAGCTCGACCGTTACGAAACGAACAAACCCAACCCAGTCCAAATCACATTAGTTCCAGACAATGCTAAAATGTAAATATAATTTTATGAAATTCAACTATTGTTAGCAAGATATCTAATTAAAAAATATATTAGGACATCTTCTGTTCTCCTTTCAATTGTTTTAAATTCTTTTATCTATTTTTAATGATTAAAAATAATTGATAAATAATTTAATTTGGTATATAATAATGTAATATAATTTACAAATATATAATATTATGAATGTTTTATTTAATTCATTTTAATGAATAATTTACAAATACATAATAATTTTAAAAATATTTAATTATTTAAAAACTTAATTAGCTTTTAATGAAACAATATAATTTCTACTTAAACAATCAAACACAAAAAAATTAATCATAAATAATGCTCATCTGCACGCGTTGCATACTTGTACAAACATTTTTTTTATTTATGTAAATACCCATGTTGAACAAATTAGAAATTAAATTCGGAATAATTAAAAATCAAATTTAAATTTTCTGATTTTGTAAATATAATTTTTATTTCATAAATAAATATCTTAAATAAACAATGATCACGTGATTGATGAGAATCAATTGGACAAAGATTATTTTTTTATATTGGACACAAATTTAATATAGATTAAGTATAAAATTATATTATTAAATTATAAATAGATGTCCAATTCTATATTTTATTTTAATATTTATTTATTTAATAATTAATGGATAATTTAATTTAATGAATAAATAATATAATAGTCTCTAATAGAATTTATAAATATGTAGTTTAATTATATGAATTTTATGATAATTTAAAAAATATTTATTTTGTAAATTATTTGTATTTTATCACAATTCACATTTATTAATAATGTAATATTGTTTATTTATTTATATAAACATTAATCGTCAAAAATTGCACTATTTTCGCACAAAACTTGCACTAAAATGGCCGCCTTAATCACAACATGCAATCTTGCTGAAACGAAGAAGAGAAAGCGAACATGCATGCAAGGATCATCATTACTGAGGGAGGACCGTTGCGTTACAGAGCGGGCAAGCATTCCTCTGTCGCAGCCACCGTTCGATGCAATGCATATGATATTTATGGCCGCAGTTTAGAGTAGAAATCGTCTCCTTATCGCCATCCTTGTCGTTCAAATTGTTCTGGCACACGACGCATATCTCGTCTTCTTCACTACCTTCCCCGTACTTGAATGACTGAATTGGGGCAGTAGCAGTTCCTTGAAAATAACCTGGGAACAAATCCCGATTGGCAGACCCTTCTGCGTAAGCAGGGTTATCACGAACCCACGACTCATCCATGATCTGTCCACGATTGGCTTGTGGATTCGAAGACGAACCGGTAAGCGGCTGATCAATCGTGAAGTCTTCACTGGGGATATGACCAAACATATTGAAGTAAGTTTGCTCCTGATGAATGTTCCAGGAATTTCGGGGACGAGACCAATCAATCTCATCATATGGTTCGTGAGAAACAGGAACATGAAGAGAGGCTACAAACCCTACCACAGAAGTCAAAAAAGGTTCAGAAACCGGCGGTCGTCGTCGGAAGTTGTCTCTGCTACTCCGATCACGGTGGCGACGGGGAGCCATGGATTTGAATCAGAGTCTGTTTCTGTAAATAAGAATTGGACACAAGAAAGAGATCGTTAGAGTACTCCTCTATGTTAGTACAACTGTATGAATAATAACCAATGAACTTATTAGATAATTAAAAAATAATAATATTTTAGTATAAAGTATAATATTCTTTCATGAATCGAGTCGGGTTATAGATTATATCATAAAATTGTCTCGTTACAGTAGGATATTTTGTGTTAATTATATTTGGTTTGAGCGCTAGTTAGCTAAATTTTGAGGAAATTACTTAATTGATCTGCTGTGAACTAGTAAGCACTCAAATTAAAAGATAAATAACATTCCAATTACAAACACACACAAAATTATATATATATATAATTGTGTTTGTGTCTCTCTGCTAGAGGTGGCTCTCTGGGATCGATTTTATGTTTTCATTTTTTGCGATCGCTTTTATGTTCTCAATTTTCACGTCTTGTAAGACTCAAGTGAAGAAAGACTATTTTTTTTTTAAAAAAAAACTACAAATTAGTAGATTAAACCATAAATTTATCAAAATAAAGCTCTATCAAATTTTTGTAAATTCTTGTAAACAGATCTGATGAGAAACCTTTCATCGATCCATCAAATCAAATAGTCGTCTACTCGTCAAAATTTTGAAACCCTAAAAATTCACTCTCCACATAAATTAATTACCCACTAGAGCAATTAAATTTGCATCGAACATATATTCCCATGTTGCAAACTTCTCGTGTGTAATGTAGACATACCTTTTTGGTTCAACACTCTCAAAAACTGCGATTGTGAAAGCAGAGACTCGTTTTTCCTCCTCTCCACGTGCTTTGGGCAGCGCCGTAGCGAAATAAAAACACAGATTGTTTTATAGTTAAAAATTTCTAAAGGTGGTCATAGGTTTATTTATTATTAGATTCTCAATATATTTTGATAATTTGGTTGGTTTGATTTAATAATCAAATTAATTTTTTAAAAATTTAAACAAAACCTATAATTTTTTTTGGACTTGACAATACATTGTCAATAATTTAAGCATATTTTTTAAAACCAGGACTAACATTGACCAGATTAAAGCTTAGATAACATAAATGACAAAAAAAACTAGCAAATTTTCCCTAAATTGGTAAACATATTAAAATTTTAAATTGTTTTAGAGTTCACTTATCGTTGTATTAATATCCTCACATATTTTTATGAATTCCTAAAGTAGTTTGTAAACTCTTTTTTTTTAAAAAAAAAAACAGAAATCAGTAGAAAAAATATATAAATAATTGATACTCCAATTCATATTTATTTAAAAAAAAAAACTATTTTTTCTCTTGTGAGACGGTCTAACGAATCTTTATCAATGAATCAGGTCAACCATACTTATATTCACAATAAAAGTAGTACTTTTAATATAAAAAGCAATATTTTTTCATGGATGACCCAAATAAGATATCTGTCTCACAAAATACGACATGTGAGACCGTTTCACACAAGTTTTTTTCAACATTTATATACTTTTATAAAATATGTTCAGATTTTGAAATATATGTAATATCGATGTTTTTTCATTAGAAAATGATATATAATTAATTCATCTTTAAACATAATTAATAATTCAAAATAATAATAATAATAATAACAATAATTCTAGATTCAAATATTATATTCCTTAAACTACTTAATTAAATTTTAAGTCGATGGCTTATTTAGAACAGCTCGACCGTTACGAAACGAACAAACCCAACCCAGTCCAAATCACATTAGTTCCAGACAATGCTAAAATGTAAATATAATTTTATGAAATTCAACTATTGTTAGCAAGATATCTAATTAAAAAATATATTAGGACATCTTCTGTTCTCCTTTCAATTGTTTTAAATTCTTTTATCTATTTTTAATGATTAAAAATAATTGATAAATAATTTAATTTGGTAGATAATAATGTAATATAATTTACAAATATATAATATTATGAATGTTTTATTTAATTCATTTTAATGAATAATTTACAAATACATAATAATTTTAAAAATATTTAATTATTTAAAAACTTAATTAGCTTTTAATGAAACAATATAATTTCTACTTAAACAATCAAACACAAAAAAATTAATCATAAATAATGCTCATCTGCACGCGTTGCATACTTGTACAAACATTTTTTTTTTTATGTAAATACCCATGTTGAACAAATTAGAAATTAAATTCGGAATAATTAAAAATCAAATTTAAATTTTCTGATTTTGTAAATATAATTTTTATTTCATAAATAAATATCTTAAATAAACAATGATCACGTGATTGATGAGAATCAATTGGACAAAGATTATTTTTTTATATTGGACACAAATTTAATATAGATTAAGTATAAAATTATATTATTAAATTATAAATAGATGTCCAATTCTATATTTTATTTTAATATTTATTTATTTAATAATTAATGGATAATTTAATTTAATGAATAAATAATATAATAGTCTCTAATAGAATTTATAAATATGTAGTTTAATTATATGAATTTTATGATAATTTAAAAAATATTTATTTTGTAAATTATTTGTATTTTATCACAATTTACATTTATTAATAATGTAATATTGTTTATTTATTTATATAAACATTAATCGTCAAAAATTGCACTATTTTCGCACAAAACTTGCACTAAAATGGCCGCCTTAATCACAACATGCAATCTTGCTGAAACGAAGAAGAGAAAGCGAACATGCATGCAAGGATCATCATTACTGAGGGAGGACCGTTGCGTTACAGAGCGGGCAAGCATTCCTCTGTCGCAGCCAACGTTCGATGCAATGCATATGATATTTATGGCCGCAGTTTAGAGTAGAAATCGTCTCCTTATCGCCATCCTTGTCGTTCAAATTGTTCTGGCACACGACGCATATCTCGTCTTCTTCACTACCTTCCCCGTACTTGAATGACTGAATTGGGGCAGTAGCAGTTCCTTGAAAATAACCTGGGAACAAATCCCGATTGGCAGACCCTTCTGCGTAAGCAGGGTTATCACGAACCCACGACTCATCCATGATCTGTCCACGATTGGCTTGTGGATTCGAAGACGAACCGGTAAGCAGCTGATCAATCGTGAAGTCTTCACTGGGGATATGACCAAACATATTGAAGTAAGTTTGCTCCTGATGAATGTTCCAGGAATTTCGGGGACGAGACCAATCAATCTCATCATATGGTTCGTGAGAAACAGGAACATGAAGAGAGGCTACAAACCCTACCACAGAAGTCAAAAAAGGTTCAGAAACCGGCGGTCGTCGTCGGAAGTTGTCTCTGCTACTCCGATCACGGTGGCGACGGGGAGCCATGGATTTGAATCAGAGTCTGTTTCTGTAAATAAGAATTGGACACAAGAAAGAGATCGTTAGAGTACTCCTCTATGTTAGTACAACTGTATGAATAATAACCAATGAACTTATTAGATAATTAAAAAATAATAATATTTTAGTATAAAGTATAATATTCTTTCATGAATCGAGTCGAGTTATAGATTATCTCATAAAATTGTCTCGTTACAGTAGGATATTTTGTGTTAATTATATTTGGTTTGAGCGCTAGTTAGCTAAATTTTGAGGAAATTACTTAATTGATCTGCTGTGAACTAGTAAGCACTCAAATTAAAAGATAAATAACATTCCAATTACAAACACACACAAAATTATATATATAATTGTGTTTGTGTCTCTCTGCTAGAGGTGGCTCTCTGGGATCGATTTTATGTTTTCATTTTTTGCGATCGCTTTTATGTTATCAATTTTCACGTCTTGTAAGACTCAAGTGAAGAAAGACTATTTTTTTTTTAAAAAAAAACTACAAATTAGTAGATTAAACCATAAATTTACCAAAATAAAGCTCTATCAAATTTTTGTAAATTCTTGTAAACAGATCTGATGAGAAACCTTTCATCGATCCATCAAATCAAATAGTCGTCTACTCGTCAAAATTTTGAAACCCTAAAAATTCACTCTCCACATAAATTAATTACCCACTAGAGCAATTAAATTTGCATCGAACATATATTCCCATGTTGCAAACTTCTCGTGTGTAATGTAGACATACCTTTTTGGTTCAACACTCTCAAAAACTGCGATTGTGAAAGCAGAGACTCGTTTTTCCTCCTCTCCACGTGCTTTGGGCAGCGCCATAGCGAAATAAAAACACAGATTGTTTTATAGTTAAAAATTTCTAAAGGTGGTCATAGGTTTATTTATTATTAGATTCTCAATATATTTTGATAATTTGGTTGGTTTGATTTAATAATCAAATTAATTTTTTAAAAATTTAAACAAAACCTATAATTTTTTTTGGACTTGACAATACATTGTCAATAATTTAAGCATATTTTTTAAAACCAGGACTAACATTGACCAGATTAAAGCTTAGATAACATAAATGACAAAAAAAACTAGCAAATTTTCCCTAAATTGGTAAACATATTAAAATTTTAAATTGTTTTAGAGTTCACTTATCGTTGTATTAATATCCTCACATATTTTTATGAATTCCTAAAGTAGTTTGTAAACTCTTTTTTTTTAAAAAAAAACAGAAATCAGTAGAAAAAATATATAAATAATTGATACTCCAATTCATATTTATTTAAAAAAAAAACTATTTTTTCTCTTGTGAGACGGTCTAACGAATCTTTATCAATGAATCAGGTCAACCATACTTATATTCACAATAAAAGTAGTACTTTTAATATAAAAAGCAATATTTTTTCATGGATGACCCAAATAAGATGTCTGTCTCACAAAATACGACATCTGAGACCGTTTCACACAAGTTTTTTTCAACATTTATATACTTTTATAAAATATGTTCAGATTTTGAAATATATGTAATATCGATGTTTTTTCATTAGAAAATGATATATAATTAATTCATCTTTAAACATAATTAATAATTCAAAATAATAATAATAATAATAACAATAATTCTAGATTCAAATATTATATTCCTTAAACTACTTAATTAAATTTTAAGTCGATGGCTTATTTAGAACAGCTCGACCGTTACGAAACGAACAAACCCAACCCAGTCCAAATCACATTAGTTCCAGACAATGCTAAAATGTAAATATAATTTTATGAAATTCAACTATTGTTAGCAAGATATCTAATTAAAAAATATATTAGGACATCTTCTGTTCTCCTTTCAATTGTTTTAAATTCTTTTATCTATTTTTAATGATTAAAAATAATTGATAAATAATTTAATTTGGTAGATAATAATGTAATATAATTTACAAATATATAATATTATGAATGTTTTATTTAATTCATTTTAATGAATAATTTACAAATACATAATAATTTTAAAAATATTTAATTATTTAAAAACTTAATTAGCTTTTAATGAAACAATATAATTTCTACTTAAACAATCAAACACAAAAAAATTAATCATAAATAATGCTCATCTGCACGCGTTGCATACTTGTACAAACATTTTTTTTTTTATGTAAATACCCATGTTGAACAAATTAGAAATTAAATTCGGAATAATTAAAAATCAAATTTAAATTTTCTGATTTTGTAAATATAATTTTTATTTCATAAATAAATATCTTAAATAAACAATGATCACGTGATTGATGAGAATCAATTGGACAAAGATTATTTTTTTATATTGGACACAAATTTAATATAGATTAAGTATAAAATTATATTATTAAATTATAAATAGATGTCCAATTCTATATTTTATTTTAATATTTATTTATTTAATAATTAATGGATAATTTAATTTAATGAATAAATAATATAATAGTCTCTAATAGAATTTATAAATATGTAGTTTAATTATATGAATTTTATGATAATTTAAAAAATATTTATTTTGTAAATTATTTGTATTTTATCACAATTTACATTTATTAATAATGTAATATTGTTTATTTATTTATATAAACATTAATCGTCAAAAATTGCACTATTTTCGCACAAAACTTGCACTAAAATGGCCGCCTTAATCACAACATGCAATCTTGCTGAAACGAAGAAGAGAAAGCGAACATGCATGCAAGGATCATCATTACTGAGGGAGGACCGTTGCGTTACAGAGCGGGCAAGCATTCCTCTGTCGCAGCCAACGTTCGATGCAATGCATATGATATTTATGGCCGCAGTTTAGAGTAGAAATCGTCTCCTTATCGCCATCCTTGTCGTTCAAATTGTTCTGGCACACGACGCATATCTCGTCTTCTTCACTACCTTCCCCGTACTTGAATGACTGAATTGGGGCAGTAGCAGTTCCTTGAAAATAACCTGGGAACAAATCCCGATTGGCAGACCCTTCTGCGTAAGCAGGGTTATCACGAACCCACGACTCATCCATGATCTGTCCACGATTGGCTTGTGGATTCGAAGACGAACCGGTAAGCAGCTGATCAATCGTGAAGTCTTCACTGGGGATATGACCAAACATATTGAAGTAAGTTTGCTCCTGATGAATGTTCCAGGAATTTCGGGGACGAGACCAATCAATCTCATCATATGGTTCGTGAGAAACAGGAACATGAAGAGAGGCTACAAACCCTACCACAGAAGTCAAAAAAGGTTCAGAAACCGGCGGTCGTCGTCGGAAGTTGTCTCTGCTACTCCGATCACGGTGGCGACGGGGAGCCATGGATTTGAATCAGAGTCTGTTTCTGTAAATAAGAATTGGACACAAGAAAGAGATCGTTAGAGTACTCCTCTATGTTAGTACAACTATATGAATAATAACCAATGAACTTATTAGATAATTAAAAAATAATAATATTTTAGTATAAAGTATAATATTCTTTCATGAATCGAGTCGAGTTATAGATTATCTCATAAAATTGTCTCGTTACAGTAGGATATTTTGTGTTAATTATATTTGGTTTGAGCGCTAGTTAGCTAAATTTTGAGGAAATTACTTAATTGATCTGCTGTGAACTAGTAAGCACTCAAATTAAAAGATAAACAACATTCCAATTACAAACACACACAAAATTATATATATAATTGTGTTTGTGTCTCTCTGCTAGAGGTGGCTCTCTGGGATCGATTTTATGTTTTCGTTTTTTGCGATCGCTTTTATGTTATCAATTTTCACGTCTTGTAAGACTCAAGTGAAGAAAGACTATTTTTTTTAAAAAAAAAAACTACAAATTAGTAGATTAAACCATAAATTTACCAAAATAAAGCTCTGTCAAATTTTTGTAAATTCTTGTAAACAGATATGATGAGAAACCTTTCATCGATCCATCAAATCAAATAGTCGTCTACTCGTAAAATTTTGAAACCCTAGCAAGTCAAAATTCACTCTCCACATAAATTAATTACGCACTAGAGCAATTAAATTTGCATCGAACATATGTTCCCATGTTTGCAAACTTCTCGTGTGTAATGTAGACATACCTTTTTGGTTCAACACTCTCAAAAACTGCGATTGTGAAAGCAGAGACTCGTTTTTCCTCCTCTCCACGTGCTTTGGCAGCGCCGTAGCGAAATAAAAACACAGATTGTTTTATAGTTAAGAATTTCTAAAGGTGGTCATAGGTTTATTTATTATTAGATTCTAAATATATTTTGATAATTTGGTTGGTTTTGATTTAATAATCAAATTAATTTTTTAAAAATTTAAACAAAACCTATAAATTTTTTTGGACTTGACAATACATTGTCAATAATTTAAGCATATTTTTTAAAACCAGGACTAACATTGACCAGATTAAAGTTTTGATAACATAAATGACAAAAAAAACTAGCAAATTTTCCCTAAATTGGTAAACATATTAAAATTTTAAATTGTTTTAGAGTTCACTTATCGTTGTATTAATATCCTCACATATTTTTATGAATTCCTAAAGTATTTTGTAAAATCTCTTTTTCTTAAAAAAAAAAAAACAGAAATCAGTAGAAAAAATATATAAATAATTGATACTCCAATTCATATTTATTTTAAAAAAAAAACTATTTTTCTCTTGTGAGACGGTCTCACGAATCTTTATCAATAAATCAGGTCAACCATACTTATATTCACAATAAAAGTAGTACTTTTAACATAAAAAGCAATATTTTTCCATTGATGACCCAAATAAGATATCCGTCTCACAAAATACGACATGTGAGATCGTTTCACACAAATTTTTTCCAACATTTATATATTTTTATAAAATATGTTCAGATTTTGAAATATATGTAATATCGATGTTTTTTCATATGAAAATGATATATAATTAATTCATCTTTAAACATAATTAAAAATAATAATAATAATAATAATAATAATAATAATAATAATAATTCTAGATTCAAAAATTCCTTAAACTACTTAATTAAATTTTAAGTCGAAGGCTTATTTAGAACAGCTCGATCGTTACAAAACGAACAATGTGAGAACCCGAATTTCCAACATTTCAGTAGCAATGCAAAATTTCCAGCAGAAGATCATATTTCAGAAGCTGGTATTTTTTCAGCAGACATGTATTTTTCAGCAGACAGAATCCAGCAGCAGAAGAGCGAAAAAGCAGTAGACAGTTACTGATTCAGCTTGGACTTGTAACTGAAGCATTTAAAATGGAATCAAGGCTGTTAAATGCAGATTATGACCATTAATATGGAGCCTAACAGTCAGATTTCGGCCTATAAATAACACTCTCAAACCTCTGAATTGGGTTACAAAAATCTTGAGAGTATCCACTTGAATTTTCGAGCTAAGAAAGTGCTGATTTTCGAGCAGTAGAACAAGTAGCAAGAACAATCAGATTTCAGACTTCTACCGAAACACTTTTAGCAAATTACTGTAAGTGGGCTTACGTATAAATATCTTGAAATCTGTTTGATAATTCTGTGTTAAAGTTCAGTTTCTGTATGTTGATTTCTGATTTTGAAGCACTGAAACTCCCTAGTGAACTAATGGTGGGAATATATATTCTGAACATTTCTGAATTCTGATTCTGATTCTGGCCTCACCCCTTAGAGAAGAGAACATATAGGGGACTGATAGCAGTTTAGCCATGAAATTCACTAACGTGTTCAGTGCTTACTAATTCTGATTTTTGTTCTGAAGCCTGCAAATTCTGAATTCTGGTTTCTGTTGAAAACGATTTCGAAAACTCGGAGTTATTCTCGCCCCTGCTTACTGAGTGACAATCATATCACTCACCCACCAAACCCATCTCAGATAAGAGTACTGAAGAAAGGTTAGAAGAAGAATAGCAGATCCAGTTCTGGGGCTGGTGAAGAAGACTGTTGTTCTCAGTTTATGTTTATTTTTATTCCGCTGCATCTGTTAAAATACTGTAATATTTGGTTTTACATTTCTGTAAAACATCAGTATTCGAGTTGTAACAGACAACTAATTTATTTCGTACTATGAATAAAAGACTGGTTTCTGAAATTCTGTACTTCTGAGGCTTGTTGTTTTCGAATGTAATATTTGAGAGCAACGCCGGTGTCAACCAACCCCCGTCCCGGGGCGTGACATTGAAGTTGTATCAGAGCAGAACCGGGTTCATAATCTGGGGAGGAGGAACTAGAGATAATAAGTTCTTATAGACTTCTGAAAATAAGTCCTGAAAGTTACTAAAATAAGCTACTGTAATAGACTACTGAAAGGATAGACTAACTACGTACAGTTAGGAAAATCAGTAGAGAAATAAATCAGAATGCAGTAGCATATAAAAAAAACAGTAGATGGAAACCAGTAGCCGAAACCAGAACCAGTAGATGGAAACCAGTAGCCGAAACCAGAATCAGTAGATGGAAACCAGTAGATCTGAATGCAGAAGACTGAGTCAGTAGACTCGGAATGCAGCAGACAACGCTGGAAAAGCAGCAGACTGATTGCAGCAGCATCAGAGTTGCAGTAGACAGTGTATTCCAGCAAGAGAATGCAGTAGACCTTGCAAATGACATGGAAGTTGAGGTGTTTTTCGCGCAAACTTCAAACGGCCATAACTTTTGATCCAGGAGGAATTTTTACTATTAAAAGTAGGCGTTGGAAAGCTCTCGACGAGGAGAATCTAACCTAGCACCGCCGACGAACCCCAAAATACCTCTTTAAGATAGTGATATCATCATTTCCGTAAATTTTCCAACTTTTCGAAACTTTGAGGAATTTTCATTTCTAATTGGCTTAGTATTTTTGCACCAAACTTGGCACCATTCATGTTCTTGATGTCAAGGATTTTTAATAAAATTTTCACGGAATTTTGAGACCGAAAATTTTTGGACTATTTCTTCTGTTAATTGTATAGGCATACTGATTCTGTTCATTCCAGTAATTGTCTATAGTTCGACTTGTATTCTTGATATCGTTTCTGAACCTTCACTCTCATGTTTTGGATGTAGGATATGGCTGACCAAATTAGCTACATTAAGAGCTTAGAGAGGAAACTAGAAAAACTCAAGGAGAATAACTACTGCCTAAAGTTGGACAAAGATGAGTTAGAACGTCGGGCAGAGCACTTAGAGGGTGATGTTCAACGTTATGCTCACTATCTGCATGAAGCAGAAGAGAGGAATAAGAAGACTCAGGAGGAGTTTGAAATATCCCAAGAGACTGTGGCAGAATTCATCGAGCTACGTGATACACTAGTTGACAAGATCCAAATACTCAAGGATCAGAATCATCAACTCGTGCACCAACATAATCAGTATACTGAACAGACTGATGCACATATTCATGAGTTGCAGAGTACTGTTGAAGTTCTTAGTGACCAGAATGCAGTTCTGCATGGCCATATTGAACATCTACAAGCAGTAATAGCCAACCAAGATGAACCTGAAGAGGAACCAGAAGAGGAAGAAGAAATGGAAGAGGATCCTATGGAGTTGGGATTAGAAGAAGTGATAGATTAGACATTCAGTAGTACTCCTTTGTATTACCATGTGTTCCATTTGCATTCATGTTCTCAATTTCGATGTTTCGTTGTAATTGCACTTCTTGAGGAATCAATAAAATTTATTTCAATCCATTGGTTTCATATTTAAACTTTGAGCAATTACTCTATCATCGTGCTTCAATTATTTAGTCTCTATTCTGCCATCAACCTTAGAACTTTCTTAATTGTAGGAAATGGACGGACGACCAGTTAGAAACAATCGCAATCCTCGCTATGACAACCGCAACAATAACCGAAATGATGAGGATGCACAACAACAACAACCACCACAACAACCACCAGCAGTTGGCCTCAGTCAAGTGGATTTGATGGCTATAGCTACGATTGTGGCTACCACGCTACAAGGGTTGGTGAACCCTAATGCTAATCAACCACCGCCACCACCTCCAGCTCATAATGGAACGAAGCAGCACTATGAGGCTCTCCGAAGAGCAAGAGTTTCAAACTTTTATGGAAGCACCGATCCAGAGGTGGGACAGAATTGGATGAAAGAGGTGGAAAATCATCTTCGACTACTTGAGGTTCCCCAAAGGATCAAAGTAGAGGTGATTACACCTTTTCTTGTGGATAAAGCTGCCAAATGGTGGGAAGGAGTCTCACCAGCTATGATAGAGGCGGGACCTATCACTTGGCAAAGGTTCCGAGAGACATTCCTGAGGCAGTACTTTCCGACAGCAGTTCGAGTGCAAAAGCTGTCAGAATTTGAAAGCTTGGTTCAAGAACCAAACATGACTGTGGTGGAGTATTCATCTAAGTTCCACTCATTGGGAACTTACTCCCAACCATCATGGGAGACGAAGCCTTGAAGATGCATCGCTTCAAGAAGGGATTGAACAGCCGTATTCAATCTGCTCTTGCCGTTATAGAACCCAACAGCTTTGATGAATTGATGGGAGCCGCCATCAGGGCTGAAAATGACATCAAGAGGCGTGAAGGCGAGAACAATCTCAAACGTCCTCAGCCAAGCCAGTACCAATCGGGCCAGCAATTCAAGAGGCCTAGGTTTGCAAGCAACCAATTTAGTGCTCCATCCTAAGGAACCACTTCTTCTCAATCAAACAAAGAAGGAGTCAAGTGCCAAACTTGCGGATTCACACACACTGGTGAATGTCGTAGTAATTCTGGAGCTTGTTTCCGTTGTGGGAAGATGGACCATCGCATTGCTCAATGCCCTATTCCAGATCCAAGGAATGGTCCAGCAGGTGGAACAACTCCAAATAAGCCTAAGGAGAACAAGCCCAATGCTCGAGTCTATGCTATCACTCAAGAAGAGGCGGACAACTCAAATGATGTAGTAGCCGGTACCATTCTAATCAATAATATACCTGCTTATGTGTTATTTGATTATGGTGCTACGCATTCATTCATGTCTAAGAGATTTGCCAAGAGGTTAGGAGCTAAGCCTGATGACTTAGAAGAACCATATAGAGTAGCAACCCCTGCAAATCGAATTTTAGAAACTCGCACTCTATATCGGGATATTAGTGTTCTTATAGAAGATCAGAATTTCAAGGCAAACCTGATTCAACTAAACATGGTGGAATTCGATGTAATTCTTGGAATGGATTGGTTCGCCAAGAATCATGCCTTAGTAGACTGTCATGGAAAGACGGTAACCATCCAAGCTCCACACCAAGAGAAAATTTTATTTCATGGCAAGACCAAAGAACGAAAGACTCTTCTTTCTGCTTCTCAAACTTGGAAAGCCATGAAAAGTGGAGAAGAAGTTTACCTAGCCATCTTAAGCGAGGTAAAACAAGAAACCGCACTGACATTAGAAGAGATTCCGATAGTACAAGAGTTTCCAGATGTATTCCCTGAAGAACTCCCTGGCGAACTTCCCGATCGCGAAGTGGAATTTGAAATTAATTTAGTGCCCAATACCGCACCAATCTCAAAAGCACCATACCGAATGGCTCCAACAGAGTTGAAAGAACTCAAAGAGAAACTTCAAGAGTTGTTGGACAAGAAGCAAATCCGACCAAGCGCATCTCCGTGGGGAGCTCCTGTCCTATTTGTAAAGAAGAAGGACGGAAGTATGAGGATGTGTATCGGTTACAGAGAGCTGAACAAGATCACAATCAAAAACAAGTATCCGCTTCCAAGGATTGATGACTTGTTTGACCAACTCAAAGGAGCTTCAGTCTTTTCCAAGCTCGACTTAAGGTCAGGCTATCACCAACTCAAGTTCAAGACGGACGATATTCAAAAAACAGCCTTCAGGACAAGGTACGGACACTATGAGTTCACAGTAATGCCGTTCGGACTAACAAACGCTCCGGCAGTATTCATGGATCTCATGAACAGAGTGTTTAAACCATTTCTTGACAAGTTTTTTGTGGTATTCATCGACGAAATTCTAGTATATTCGTCAAGTGAAGAAGACCACAAAGAACATCTTCGTCTCACCCTCCAGAAGCTGAGAGAGAAGGAACTATACGCCAAGTTCAAGAAATGCGAATTCTGGCTAGAGAGTGTCGCATTCTTGGGACACATAATATCAGCAGCAGGAGTCTCTGTGGACCCAAAGAAAGTTGAGGCAATCTCAGATTGGCCCAGACCAAAGAATGCGACCGAAATTCGAAGTTTCTTGGGACTAGCAGGCTATTACCGAAAATTTGTTGAAGGATTTTCCTCAATAGCCATACCTCTTACCAAGCTCACACAGAATAACTCTAAGTTTCAATGGAGTGAAAAATGTGAGCAAAGCTTCGAAACTTTGAAGAAGAAGCTTACATCCACACCAGTGCTAGTATTACCTATGGAAGGTAATGACTACACCGTCTATAGTGATGCATCCAAAGAAGGTTTAGGATGTGTACTCATGCAAGAGGGAAGGATGATTGCATACGCATCAAGGCAGTTGAAGCAGTATGAACAAAATTACCCAACGCATGACCACGAACTAGCTGCAGTGGTATTCGCACTAAAGATTTGGAGACATTATCTTTATGGAGCCAAGTGTGAGATTTTCACCGATCACCAAAGTCTCAAATATTTGTTCACACAAAAGGAACTAAATATGAGACAAAGACGATGGATCGAACTCATGAAGGATTACGACTTGACAATAAGCTACCATCCAGGCAAAGCTAACAAGGTAGCAGATGCTTTAAGTCGAAAGAATATGAGTAAGGTGATCCTGACAACACTTTCAGAACAACCATGTCTTCGAGAGACAATCAAGATGAGTCAAGATAGAGATTCCGCTTTGGTGAAACTGAAAGAGCAAGCCAAAGAAGGGAAATCACCAGATTTCGAGATAGACAACAAAGGAATCTTGTGGATGAAAGGACGCTTGTGCATACCAAACATCGACCACCTTCGACAAGAAGTAATGTCTGAACCACATAAGTCAAAATTTTCAGTCCATCCCGGCAGTACCAAGATGTACAGGTACTTGAAGAAGAATTTCTGGTGGAGTGGAATGAAGAAGGACGTGGCAATGTTTGTTTCCAAATGTCACGTGTGCCAACAAGTAAAATCAGAACACCAAAGGCCTGGAGGACTTCTGCAACCTCTAGAAATTTCAGAATGAAAATGGGAGCATATTTCTATGGATTTCGTTGTGGGTTTATCAAAGACGAGACAAGGTCATGACGGAATATGGGCAATCGTAGATAGACTCACAAAATCTGCGCATTTCTTACCTGTCCGCATGAACTATAATTTGGATAAGCTAGCCACATTGTACATGAATGAGATCGTACGATTGCATGGAGTTCCTGCTAGCATACTGTCAGACAAAGATCCTAGATTTACATCTCGATTTTGGAAGAGCTTTCAACAAGCTATGGGAACCAAAATTACTCTTAGCACGGCCTATCATCCTCAGATCGATGGCCAAACAGAGCGGACAATTCAAACTCTAGAAGATATGCTGAGAGCAGGTGCTCTAGACTTCAGTGGTAATTGGAGCGAACATCTGCCCTTAATCGAGTTCGCATACAATAATAGTTACCACAGCAGCATTGGAATGGCACCATACGAAGCTCTGTATGGACGAAAGTGTCGATCACCACTGTATTGGGATGAAGTCGGGGAAAAAGCCATCGTGGGACCCGAACTGATCCAAGAAACAGTGGATAAAGTTGCTTTGATCAAAGAAAGATTAAAAGCTGCACAAGATCGACAGAAAAGTTGGGCTGACTTGAAGAGAAGACCCGTGGAATTCGAAATTGGAGAGAAGGCATATGTGAAAGTGTCACCCATGAAGGGTGTTATCCGATTCAATAAGGCTAGGAAACTAAATCCCAGATACGTCGGACCATTTGAAATCCTCGAGAAAGTGGGGACACTTGCTTATAGATTAGCACTTCCACCCGACATGTCAAGAATTCATAATGTATTCCACGTCTCGCAGCTGAGGAGATATATTTCTGATCCAAGTCACATTCTAAAAACGGGACCACTTCTGGTTGAGGGCAATCTATATGAAGAGCTGAAGTATGAAGAAATTCCGATTCGAATTGTGGATTTCAACGACCAAGTACTGAGACGACGAACTATTCCATATGTCAAAGTACAATGGTCCAACCATACCGAAAGAGAAGCTACTTGGGAGTTGGAAGAAAAGATGCGAGCACAATATCCCTATCTCTTTGAAGATCAAGTATAGCCAAGTTTCGAGGACGAAACTTTTCATAAGGAGGGAGGGATGTGAGAACCCGAATTTCCAGCATTTCAGTAGCAATGCAAAATTTCCAGCAGAAGATCATATTTCAGAAGCTGGTATTTTTCCAGCAGACATGTATTTTCCAGCAGACAGAATCCACCAGCAGAAGAGCGAGAAAGCAGCAGACAGTTACTGATTCAGCTTGGACTTGTAACTGAAGCATTTAAAATGGAATCAAGGCTGTTAAATGCAGATTATGACCATTAATAGGGAGCCTAACAGTCAGATTTCGGCCTATAAATAACACTCTCAAACCTCTGAATTGGGTTACACAAATCTTGAAAGTATCACTTGAATTTTCGAGCTAAGAAAGTGTTGATTTTTGAGCAGTAGAACCAGTAGCAAGAACAATCAGATTTCAGACTTCTACCGAAACACTTTTAGCAAATTACTGTAAGTGGGCTTACGTATAAATATCTTGAAATATGTTTGATAATTCTGTGTTAAAGTTCAGTTTCTGTATGTTGATTTTTGATTTTGAAGCACTGAAACTCCCTATGAACTAATGGTAGGAATATATATTCTGAGCATTTCTGAATTCTGATTCTGATTCTGGCCTCACCCTTAGAGGAGAGAACATATAGGGTACTGATATCAGTTTAGCCATGAAATTCACTAACGTGTTCAGTGCTTACTAATTCTGATTTCTGTTCTGAAGCCTGCAAATTCTGAATTCTGATTTCTGTTATGAAAATACGAGTTTTCTGTATATTATTGTATTACTGTTTCTGTTAAAAACGATTTCGAAAACTGAGAGTTATTTCCGCCCCTGCTTACTGAGTGACAATCATATCACTCACCCACCAAACCCATCTCAGATAAGAGTACTGAAGAAAGGTTAGAAGAAGAAGAGCAGATCCAGTTCTGGGGCTGGTGAAGAAGACTGTTGTTCTCAGTTTATGTTTATTTTTATTCCGCTGCATCTGTTAAAATACTGTAATATTTGGTTTTACATTTCCGCTGTAAAACATCAGTATTCGAGTTGTAACAGACAATTGATTTATTTCGTACTATGAATAAAAGACTGGTTTCTGAAATTCTGTACTTCTGAGGCTTGTTGTTTTCGAATATAATATTTGAGAGCAACGCCGGTGTCAACCAACCCCCGTCCCGGGGCGTGACAAACAAACCCAACCCAATCCAAATAACATTAGTTCCAGACAATTCTAAAATGTAAATATAATTTTATGAAATTCAACTATTGCTAGCAAAATATATAATTAAAAAATATATGGAATATAACAAAGAATTTGTCCCAATTTCACTTGTAAATATGGTTACAGAATAATGGTTAAACCAATCTAAATTACATATGAGTTGGAGAATTAAGAGTCAAAGAAACCAAATGCAGAAACTTCACAATTAATGTACATAAATACATGCCCCAACATCACAAGCCAAAACACCTAGAGATAGCACTTGTAGAGGTTTTTGAGTCGATGAAATAGATAATTGTTTAATCAGTAGTTATGAGTTCGATCTCTCACCCCGATATTTTCTCTTTCGAGCCTCACACACATAGTTTTTTCATCCTCCAATGGAGTCCTCATATAGGTGATCAGACCAGGATTAATCTCTCCCATGTCAATCTTTTCTGTATTTGTAAACAATAAATCACGATCATTTATTTTATTAATGGAATGAAACATTAAAATTATCAAATAATATATAAAATAAGCATAAGTTAATTGTATAATATAACAAGAATGTTCTAGAAATCATTTAATATTATATGTTCAATCGTTTTGACAGCAACTGTTCTATCTAATTTTTTTTTATTTGAATGATGCATGGAATAAACTAATATTGAATCATATTTATCGTACTTTTTTACAATATTTACCTAGATGGTTTTTTGTAGATTATTTTTTTATAATATTTAGTAACATTAAATATTAATATCTTAAATTTAATTTTTATTTTATTTGCATCATCGGACATTAAATCATTTTTAGTATAGGTGGAGAGAATACGACTAATAAAGAAAACAAGATGAAATTTTTATTTTAGAATATTAAATCATTGTATCATCGGCCAACTTCTAAAAGCCGCCTCGGTCAAATTTTTAGAACTGTGTTTCCAGATGTTCTTTCTTTTCCCCCCTTCTAAATAAATGCATCAACTAAAATAATTCCAATCAATTATATTCCAAAAAAAAATCATTTAATTTGAAGATGACCTAAAACCTTAAAATTTTATGACTTGAACCTCGGTCGGGTGAGAGGTTTGGTCGACCCCTGCTAGTGAATTAATCCGCATTGAGCGTGGATCGCGTAGTACCCTCTATGAAAATCCGATGCCATAAGTATATAGTTGGTTAAGTTCAAAATTAAAAAAAAAAAAAAAAAAAAAATTACCCTTTATCAAACTGGTGAATCAAATTAAATTAAAACACAAATCTCATTACTTTCTATTTGGGAACCATTCAATATGTGACATTTAATTGTTATTCAACTAAGCTTGGATCTATATTTAACCAAATAACTCATCCAATTTGAACCTGACTCGCGAGAACGCTCTTTGAACTATATACTGGCGAAAGAGACACAAGTTATGTGTGTGTCAGCGTAACATATTTTTTTTAAAGAAAGATTCGAAATTTATTTTTGATACACTTGTTTTATAAGTTCTATCAGTTCTATGAAGTTACTGTCATTGTATTTTTTTTAATTCTAAAAAAAATGAATATTAGATGCATTTGATCATGCAAATATACCTCAATACTCTCATGCATTTCTTGCCTAACAGTCACACCATTACCTTATTATTGCATCCTTTTGGTCCTTTCTACAACTCTAACATCAAATATATCTTAAAAAATTCCAATATTTATTCTTTGAAATACAACAAAAAAAAATGGTGAAAACTCAGCTTCCCATGAAAAGGGGTCATTGGAGTAATGAAGATCATGGTGATAATGAAAGATTTGTTAGAAAAGAGCAAAAGCAAGAAACAGGTAATTGGACAAGTTTCTCCAAGAGATCAGGTACATTTTCTTGATTCAGCTTCATTTCAATTAAACGAAATAGATCCAAAAACTTGTCCGCGATAATTTAAGGATGCAGATGAATATGATTAATCAGAGTTGGCTTGATCGGTACATGATTTGCATTCAAAATCACTGAATTATGTTCGAGTATGCGATCTCGAGCTTAAATATGAAATATTTATTTTAAAGATATATTTAGAACTTAAACATGAGCCGTTAGTTCTTGAATCACTAACCTAAAAAAATCAAATTGAAACTCAAACCTTAGTTCTACCCTTAAAAGCCCCGGAAAATTCAATTTTCAAGCTGCGAGAGAATCTCGATACTCCGACATGAAAGTATATTCATGATGTTAAGATTGAGAGATTAAAGTTAATAATATTTTTGAAGATTTATTTAATTTTTAAAATAATTTTAGAGATGGTTTAATGTGTAGAAATATCGTGGCAAGCATGTTTTTCAGGATTGAGAAGCAGTGGAAAAAATAGTAAGCAAAGGTGGAGTAATGAAGAGAAAAGGACTGATCCAAGTGACAACAATTTCACCCCTCAAGAGGAGGAGTTGGTCATCAAGCTACATGCAGCCATAGGTAGCAGGTAATTTGGAATTCTTTTTCATCCAAAATTTTATAAAAGTAATTTTTGTCAATATGATTGATTGTCTGGAAAATTAGATTTTTTTTCCCGATAATTCGACAAATTTTGGATTTTGTTAGTTTTCAAAAGTTTGATTTTGATATATTAATTATTTTTTATTTTTCGGCTATTTTGATTCTATTACTAACATCACGTCATAATAGTCATCTATCGTCATTTTAAAGTCAAGTCAACATTTTCTGATGTCAAATCAGCACTCCGACTAAACATGATTGAAAGGGGGGGAAACGGTCGGATGCACCAAAATCATACTTTTTAATAACTCAGTGAACCAAAATCCATAGTAGAAAAATTTAATGAACCAAAAAAATTTATTTTCCTACTTATAGTCGTGTGGCATGCACCAAACTCCAAAGTCTCAAGTTTTGGAAGAGGTCTTAAACAAACTATTGCTTCATCTCAAAAACAAAATGGGTACTCTTTTGGTTAATTCAACGATGAGTTGTAGTTTATTCATCTAGAATCTGACCTAGAGGTGCAGACAAGCCAGTCAAGCTCGAGTACTACTCGAGCTCGACTCAATTTAAAATTTGTCTACTCGATATTGCATTATATGATTGAAAAGTGTTATAATGAATGTTTCAACCATTTTGTTGCATGCAACATCTAAAATGAAATATATAATACATGTCCATTATCCACATGCAGGTGGCCTATAATAGCACAACAACTTCCGGGACGAACCGAAACCGACGTGAAAATCCTATGGAACACCAAACTAAGAAAGAAGCTATCTGCAATGGGAATCGATCCTGTCACACACAAACCTTTCTCCCAAATCCTTGCAGATTATGGAAACATTGGTGCTTTCCCTAACGACCAAGCACAAATCGTCCACCTCGCCCTCGATTCGGCGAAAAATCCATTCCTCTTGAAACAAGAACAACCACAAAGACATCAACAGAGTACTTTTGAGTTTTGCTCCCAACTTCATGCCATAAATATGGTCACAGATACCTCAAACTACACAAACACGACTAATCGTAACACGACACAAACTTTTACCACGAATCACTGTGTGCCATCATCTGAAATATCATCGTCATTGGATCACGAATCATCGAGCTTCTGTTGGAGCGATTTTCTTCTTGATGACGAGTTCTTGACATCAAATGTGGAGGGTGATCAAGAAAATCTAGGAACAGTAGAACAAAAATGTGATGCAGTTGTGGATTTTGGAGCAAATTGGATGAAACTGATCGACAATGGGTTCGAAGCATCGTCTTCGTCTTCAAATGGTTCGTTTGTTGAAGCCATGATCGAGCATCAATATGAGATCATGTTCTTGCAGTTCCCTGGATTTGACGAAGAACCATTTAATCTATGAAATAATTATTTGCTACAGATTATTCACTAAATAAATTTTGGAATCATTATTGATGGTTTCTAATATATGAAATTTGGTTTGATGTTAATGTAATATTTCTTGAATTTGTTAAAAATAAATGTTTATGGAATTTTTATTTCTTGATGCATTAATCGGACCTATATATATATATATATAATAGGATTCAAAAATAAAAAGAAATTAAAGGATATAGTTTATATTCAATTCAATGGCAAAATCATCAACTAGTGAACCAACTCTGATACACAGAGAAGGAAGATATCATGAATTATTTTGTTATAAATATATTTTTATTGTAGATGATTTTATTTAGTTATATTTGAAAGTTTTGTAATTAATATAAATATGACAAGGTAATATCCGTAAAGATTTGAATATTGTAATCTTCCTCTATAAATAGAGTAATTGTGTTCAATCAAAACTGCACCTGATTATCGACTCAATCTCTCTTTTCTTTTATCTTTTCTCTTTACTCCCAAATAGATTTTATCATTTTAAAAATTCTACTTTGGACCACCCTCCACTCTCCTATCCTTAGAATTTAATTTTATCTGATGCATGCCCTTGATCTCATGATTTTACACGATGAATGCAAACAACAATATTCATTTGTCAATTACCAATGTTGACCTAACCAGCTAATATGTTATGTTTTCTCTATTTTAGATAACCAATAATATAAATATACATATATACGGAAAATAACATGTTTAGCTCTGTAACTTGTATATTTTTTATTTTTGCTTTTGTTATCGATTAATTCACGATTTTAATATTAACAGTATGTTCAAAATCTATAATAAATATTTTCTTAAATATATATATATATATATATATATATATATATATATATATATATATATATATATATATATATACTTATATACTTATACTGTTATAAATATATGAGTTTGAATTGTGAATTTACTTGTTTACCATTTTCCAACTACTACTTAATTAATGTCTTATTTATTTATTTAGGTGACTTTTCAATTTTCTTATCTAATTACCTAATTTGTTTAATTAATACATTTTATTTTACTATGCATTATTTCACATCAATATATTTTCTAAGCTTTATAATAAAAAATAGTTCGGACTTAATTTTTTTAAACTACTTCAAGTTACATGAACATATAAAGAATTTACTTGGTTACCATTTTCCAATTATCACTTAATTAATGTCTTATTTTTTTATTTAGGTGACTTTTCAATTTTCTTATCTAATTACCTAATTTGTTTAATTAATACATTTTATTTTACTATACATTATTTCACATCAATATATTTTCTAAGCTTTATAATAAAAAATAGTTCGGACTTAATTTTTTTAAACTTCAAGTTACATGAACATATAAATTTTTGGTTAGCGGTTCGGATTTAATTTTTAAAATTTCAAGTTAAAAAAACATATATGTTTTATACCTAAAAATAGTTCAAACTTTATTTTTTAAACATCAAGTTAAATGAACATATATATAAATTTATGGTTAGTATTTTTTAAACCTACAATAAATTTTTCTATTTTTTAATATATTTTCTATTTTTATAACCAAAAATGGTAAGGACTTAATTTTTTAAACTTCAAGTTACATGAACATATAAATTTTTTGTTAGTGGTTCAGACTTAATTTTTCAAACTTCAAATTAAATAAACATATATGTTTTATAACCGAAAATAATTTAAAATGTATTTATTAAACTTCAAGGTAAATAAACATATAAATTTGTGGTTAGTATTTTTTAAACATATAATATATTTTCTATTTTTTTAAGAAAAAATGATTCATATTTAACTTTTTTAGCTTAAAGTTAAATGAATATATAAATATGTCATTATCTCATTTATATTTATCTATAACACTCATCCATACATTTTTGGTGATCTAATATTTGATTTGGATATGGTTTCAATATATAAATTTAGCTTAAATAAATATTTGTAGATGTTGGTACTTTATTGTATTTAAAATAACTGTGAGGTCATCACGATGTGAATAATTTTAATTCTTTATTTTTTTGTAATAATAATAATAATGTATTGTGATTTCACCGACTTATTAAAATGAACATACTCATATAATATTGCTCTAACGTTTGTTGATTTGATTGATTTATATATGATTAATGTATGTTCTTAATTTTTTAAAATTTAAGTTAAATGAACATATTAATTTTTAGTTAGAGGTTCAGACTTAATTTTTTAAACTTCAAGTTAAATAAAGTTAATTTATTTAATTGATAGATTGATACATCATTATGTATTATTTTCCCAATTATTAGTTAGTAATTGATATATTTTTAATTTAATTTAGTCTATTTATTTATTTAATTGATACATAACTATGTATTATTTCAAATAAAAAGTTGAATGCTATTAATATTTCTTACATATTTTTTTATTATGCATTCTTTCACATGAAAAAGTAGGCTACTATTAATATTTTTTAAAGGTATATTTTCTATGTTTCATAACAAAAAATAGTCCAAACTTAATTTTTTAAACTTCAAGCCAAATAAACATATACGTTTTATAAGCAAAAATGGTTCGAACTGTATTTTTTAAACTTCAAGTTAAATGAACATATAGATTTGTGGTTAGTGGTTCAGAGAATAAAATATAAATCAAACAAAGAGAAGAATTTTGTTTTCTGTTATATATTTTATTTATTCAGCAATGAGCCTTTTATTTGCAAATACACATATGAAAAAAAAACCACAAAAATAGCAACAATATTTGACCACTAAACCATGAAATAACAAATATGCTAAGATAATTATTTTCTGTAATACTTTGTTGATAATAAACAATGACTAACAGATTTTATTTGACAAGACAGATAACTAAGTACTTCGACAAACCTTTAACAATTCAATAATATCTCCCTTAAACCGACAAGGTAAACATCGGCTTAATAAGAACATCATCCCTCAAATTTGTTTTGTAGTATGCTAATACCAAGTAGCTCCCTTAGTTTATGAAATGCAGGCAGTTTCAAGGACTTGGTAAACATGTCAGCTACTTGGTTTTCACTTTTGCAATAGATGCGATCAATTGTTTCATTCTTTGTGAGGTCACTTAAAATTGATAATCACATCAATGAGCTTGCTTCTTCCATGGAGGACTAGATTCTTTGATAGTTTTATGGCTGAAATATTATCATAATAAATTGCAAAAGGATCATGATTCTTGTGGGGACCCGGACGCTAATCATCTTTGGGATTTAATTATCAATTAAGATAAAACAGGGTCTAAAAATTTTTCTTTTTAAAATATAACTGCGGAAGGTAATGGAATCTAAATACTATACATGTCTGTATAAAATACATTTCAGTATTAAAGTACAACAAGCTAATTTAAGGTTCAACTACTAAAGTCCAGTAATAAAACCAAGTCTACTGTAAGTCCGGAATCACCACGCTACACTCGTCTTCTCTCATCATCATCTTGACCCTGATCCAGCCCCACCTATTGTCATGCACACATACAAAACAAGACAACAGCCGGATAACTCCGGTGAGAATAAATCCCAGTATAAAACATGGTAAACATGTATATACATAAAATAATTCATGAAACATGCTGTCACGAATAAAATCAAAACATTAGATTTCATAAGCTATGAAATCTAATCACAATAAGCATGCACTTCAAATCAGCTAAACATGCATATAACCAATCTAAATCATAAAGACATGCTAGCACAACTGGAAGCAATAACGAGGGGTCCCATGATCTAGGAGCCACATCCATATAAGCATGCAGTCCTAATCAAATCATGTCTAGACTCGACTCAACTATAACTCTAGGGATCCCGGGGTGAATAAGACGTCACTACCTACCCTCCCAATCGGGGTAATGTACGTCTCATTCCTAGACTTCGGTCTGAGCTGTATCAACGGCGGCAATAAGAGTAATACCTACTCCTATGCTGAGATACACCGAAACGTCTAGCTATTTGACAATGCCTGTCAAAGACTCTCCTATCTTAAATGCAATGAATAACAATCTGCAAACAAAGCATAATCATATTCATAGCTGAATATGACAATAATCTCATACATATGAATACAATTCTATAATCAAAGCATAAACATAATAAAATATAGACAACAGTCTAGTATGTGATTTTGTTGGGAAACTCAAATGAGATTTCATTTGAGTTGGGACTTCCCGAATATCACATGCATTATACCTTTGTCGTCCCCGTCTGATGAAGACGAAGTCTCGAAGTCGAATTTGTCCATATCTGATCTGAAATGACAATAATCAATACACTGTATCAATGTATAATCCAATTCAAAATCTGTCTGGTCAATATCTGAATAAGCTACAATCTGATTCATATCAACCATATCACAAGATAACAGAAACCAATACTGAATCTGATCAATCTGTACCAACTGATGTTTAGACGGCATAACAATACTGTCTCGATAACCCCGTCAGTCTAAACATCACAAATATAATACCAGACTTCGAAATCAATACTGATACAAATGATAATCTCAATAACAATACGAATCTGATATAAAATCTCAATCAAATCAACTCTGAAAATCATAACAAATACATAAACAATCTGTTCTTCAATCTGACTTCAATTATACGATGTCTACAGTAGCAGAAACACCATATCTGAATCATATTCAATTCTAACAACATCATAAATTCAAATCTTGTCTAAACGTAATGAAACTTACGTCCTTGTGTAGCCTGCGTTGATAGGAACACAGTACCGAAGTCGGATTTCAATTCAGATAGACGGTTTACTCGCAAATCGATTTCGAAGAAAAAGAACAAAGCTTTCCCCCAAACTTGTCGATTTCCTCTGTTATTCTGAATGAGAGACGCTTGTTATATGTATATATATATATATACTCCATGCATGTAGAAAAACGTGGCATACTTCTTCACGCAGCACGTCTCGCGCATATGCGCGGCCACTACTCGCGCATATGCGCGAGACCTACTGTCTCGGCGAAAATGCTACTCGCGCATATGCGCCATTAATTCCGCGCATATGCGCCACCCCTTCTGGCCCTCCCGCGCATATGCGCCACTCTACTCGCGCATATGCGCCACTGGTTCTGGCCTTGCCGCGCATGTGCGCGCATTATCTCGCGCATGTGCGCGCAAGCCTCGGCCAGCTCCGCGCATGTGCGCCAATCCATACAGCGCATGTGCGCGGGCTCTTTCTTGGCACACACATTTACACCTTTCTCATGTGTTCTAGTCCGATCCGTTCCGTCTATAATCATCTTGATTAATTCCATAAATCATTCCGGATTAATCTCCGATTACAGTAATCATATCCACATCATTTCAGATTACGGTAATTAAATTTCCGGGCATTACAATTCTTGAATTTAAGCTCTTCAAAAAAATTTCTCAACCAAATAGCTTGACATGCACGTGAAGTTGATGCAACAAATTTAGCTTCAATGGTTGATAAAGTAACAATTGATTGTTTCTTCGAAGTGCATGGAACAACCGCTTGACCTAAGAAAAAAAATCATATCCTTAAGTTCTTTTTCTATCATCTCGATCTCCTTCAAATCTGATTGTTCTCCTTTCTTATAGTAGAGACCAAGTTCTTGTGTTCGTTGTCGGCATCATAAAATCCTCTTAACAGCTTAAAAATGCATTTCTGTAGGATTCTCAATGTATCTGCTTATGAGACTGAAAGAATACATAATATCCGACATTGTTGTTGTCAAATACATTAAGCTTCTAACAATTTTCTTGTAAAATATGTTGTCAATCTTCTTTCCTTCACAAATTTTTGTTAGCTTCAAACCATTGTCTACGGGAGTACTTGCAGAATTGCATTTCTTCATATTAAATTTGCACAAAAAATTTTGAACACGTTTCTTTTGTTAAATAAAAATCTCATAAGTAGATTGAACTACTTCATACCAAGAAAATGTGCATCTTGCCAAGATCCTACATATCAAACTCAACCATCATGGACTTCTTAAATTTTTCAAACATGACACTATCATTTTCAGAGATTATAAGATCATTAACATATAAACAAACAGTGAGATTTTTCCTTCATCTTCAATTTTGTGCAAAGTTTATACTCAGATGACCTTTTTTTAAAACATACCTTAAAAAATAAGTCTCAATTCGACTATACTAAGCTCGTGGGACTTGCTTTAGCCCATACAAAGTTTTTTTCAATTTATACACTTTATGCTCATTTCCAACTTAATATAACAAGTAGATTAATGGATACATATATGTTCTTCCAAGTCTCCAAGTAAGAACGTCGATTTCACAGCCAAATAGAAGATAGACCATGGATATTGTGCTACTAAGGCAATTATCAATCTGATCGTATCATGTCTTGCAAATGAGCAAATATTTCTTTATAACCGACTCCAAACTCTTGTTTGTAATCTTTTGCTACCAACGGTGCCTTGAATTTGTCGGCTTTCCATTTTCTTTCAATTTACTCTTCTAAATCTACTTCACACATCGTTTTTTGACCTTTTGGAAGCTCGTGAGTTCCCAAGTTTTATTTTTATCGATGGATGTGATTTCAGCATCCATTGCCTTTTGCTATTTTGATTCTTTGACACCTTCTTCGAAAGCTAATGGATCACAAAATGAAAATAGAGCAAAATGAACAAATTAATCTTCAATTTGGTTATTACCAGTTACCTCGTAATTTTTCATCCATGTTGCTCTTCTTCTAAATCGTTGAGATCTTTGTTCATTTTCTGTCTCATTGACTGAAATATGTTGACTGATTATTGATTGTTTCTTGTACTCTACAGATTATGCATTCTCCAAAGTATGCTGCATTTCTTCTCTATTTTCTCCATCAAAATCAGCTTGAATTGGTTTTTTAACAGTATTTTCATCAACGAAAAACTACTGAACATCATGAATATTTTTGGCATTGGGATAACTGCATCTACCGATTATCGTGTTAATATCTATTTGGTTCAACTTTGAACACAATTCTTTTTCTGCGCATATAGTTTACGTTGTTGACTTGTAACTCAACTAAGTTGAGATAAAGCGATTGTATTTGTTAGCTCAAACCAATAATACCGAAAGTTTTAATAGGTATTCATTCACCCCCTCTAAACATCTAGCCGGTCCTAACAACATATGAGATTGAGTACATGCTGATAGTCATAGACTAAAAAACGAAAGCTAGAGAAATCCACCATTCATTGTATTGCAATTATTAAATAACAAAAGGACACTTGGTTATTGTATGTTGTTGAATTAGTTAAATATAATTTGACATAGTATATTTATAAAATAATGAATTTCTTCAAAAGCATTGCTTAAGAATTGATATGTGCATTAACCGATATTTGAACAGTCATTTATTAATTATTTTAATTTAAATTATTTAAATTATGTTTGTTTCATCCTTTTATTTTAATTTCAATTTAGTTTATTAATTTATTCAAGTTTTTGTTCAAGTTAATTAAAGAATTGTTTTTAATGTAGATTTGCAATATATCAAATTTTGTCGGACGATATCCGTACTTGTTATTAAAACTTGACATGTACACAGAAATAACAAACAAAATTATATAACGAAATGTAAATTATTTAAAATAAACATGTGAAAACATGTAAATTTTCATATATGTAATTAATATGAATTTATAAAAAATATAATTTTCATTTTTATTTACTATATCAACTAATTTTATCTCAAATAAAACGCACGTGCACCATCCTAGTATATATATATATATATATATATATATATATATATATATATATATATATATATATATATATATATATATATATATATATATATACTAGGATGGTGCACGTGCGTTGCACGTGAAATGTAATTGTCAATGATTTGTTTGAAAGGAGTATACATAAATTGTATTTTCTGAGTTTGTTTAATATTAGTTTTTTAATGATAATGAAATTTCATGTAATATATTAGGACTGTTGGATTATGAGAAAATATGTTTTTTTAAAGCACCAAAAGTCGAAAGAGGTTCTCAAATGGCTTGATGGATATCCTCAATATAATTTGTATATATAAATATTTAATGCACCAAAATTTATTATCCCGATTTTTCTTGTTTGATTTTAAATTTTCGTAGTAAATTAATTCTTTGATTTTGACGTAGCTTGCGATCTCATCTTTTTTTGTATAATCTCCCAATGTTTCATCGTCGTCGATCTCTATTTGCTTCTTATTTCCTTTGGTTTTTTTGACGAGTTTTATTGATGATGCAGGTGTTTCCTTTTTTTCTTCTTTGATGATAGATTGAGATTTTGCCTTACTTTTCTTTGTCAATTTCCGTTTTCTGATCTTCCTTTCTCTATTAAAATTGTTTCGATTTTGTCAACACCTTCAGCTTCTATAGAACATATGGGACCAAGTTTGTCTATGAAGCGATTTAATTTAAACAAGATTTTGTAGTTTTCGTTCAGCAATGCGTCAACGGGATTTATAATTGTGGTATCAGGGGCAACCTGGAGGAAATAAGAAACAAAAATGTTTAGATTTATTGTGATGATAAGAATTATTACATATATGAAATATAGTGTAATATTTAGTTTTTACTTGATTATGAATCTTCATGTAGTCTTCAACATGATATCTAATTAATGCCTCGACAACTTCTTGTAATCCTAGCAATATTTGTACCATCATCCAACAAAAAATGATAATCTATACCTGCAAGATTGAATTTGTAGTTTTCAATATCAATGTTAGATATATAATATATGACAGATGTAAAAATTTGAATACATAGTATTACTTGGAAACTATCTGGACTTGTAATTTTAAGCAATGTAGACAAGCAAGACCATTCGACATTTTTGTACCCGCTTTGAGACAATGATCACAAGCTTCGTAGTATGGTAAAAAAACATTCTCAATCTCCTTGATAGTTCCTTTCAAATAGTAATATGCATTCTATATCCAAAAAAAAGTTCGATCATTAATGATAATTTAAATTTGTTATGTTTTTGGTTTCATTCAACGATGATCATTAACACCGATTAATAAATATGAGTTATTTACAATTGGAATAAGCAGACTAAATTCAATAAGACATGTATATAAACAAATACTCAAACCTCCGTTAAAATTGTCGTCTTCTTAATCACTTCGTCAATTGATGGAGTAGACTCAAAATATGAGGAAATTAAATGCATAATTATCGGTGATAATTATAAAATTTTTTATAATAAGGTTAATTTTGTCATTAAAATTTAATATATAAGTTTAATAACTCTTATTAAAATCATACCTAACATTAAATATAATATCATACATCTTATTTATCCTTGACTTATTCTTATATTATAAATCACATGTTTATCTTATCATGTGTACCAAACTACATCAAATAGTTGGAAGATAAGAAGGGCGATGAGTTAAAAACACATGTAAAACTGATATATTTATAAGAGTATAAATATAAATATAGATATAGATAGATAGATTAATAATACTGAAACTATAGCAAGAAAATAAGGCTCTTGTAGTCAAGGGCAGCCAATAAGTCGGATAAGTAAATAATAATTAATAATTAATATTATTAACTAATAATACTTAAAGTGTTGGAATATTATAATTAATAATACCTAAAGAGTTGGAAGAGAAGGAGGGCGATGAGCTAAAAACACAAATATTAATAATTAATAATACTTAAAGTGTTGGAAGATATAAAGTGTTGGAATATTAATAATTAATAATACCTAAAGAGTTGGAGAGAAGAAGGGTGACGAGGTAAAATTACAAATATTAATAATTAATAATACTTAAAGTGTTGGAATATTAATAATTAATAATACTTAAAGAATTGGAAGATAAGAAGGGCGATGTAGTAAAAACACAATAATATACGTATAATTACTTACGTTGATTTTCTTTATCGCTCAGTTGAGGTGTTATTTCAATAAATTGCCTGAAAGCCAAGTGCAGTTGTTGTATTGCTAGTTTTTCTGGTAGCTATGTAACGACGGTACCCCGTTGGAATAAGAATTCAAAACTTGAGTGAACATTTTCGCAATTCGAATTCATGTCCTTAACAAACGGATTATAGATTATATAAGATTTATCTGTCTCCATTATTCCTTGAAATTGCTTATAACATTCGAGAATATCAGCCCATGAATAAATGTCCCCCACAAAAAGACCGTAGAGTGAAGTAACTAAATATTATGCAGATTACTTTTCGAGTATAATGAGGTAATTCAGAATGAGACCTAACATAACCCATAAATCGATTTCGTATTTTAAAAACAAAAATTACAAAAGCTAACCAATCGGATTAGATAGTGTGTTATCAGAACTCGATGAAGTATCCAACATTGCGCAGCCAAAACACGAGGGAACGAGTAAGGAAGAACTAAAGAAGAAAAACCAGTACAACACTGAGGAAGATTCGAGCAAGAGAATGAGAGCAAGCAACACACCAACCGCTGGCTTTAAAAATCAAAAACCAAATAACCGGAAGTTATAAAAATGAATGAAACAAAGTACACGAGAACAACTGTGGGGACCCGGACGCTAATCGAATTCATAATCGTCATTGGGATAATTTAATCAATTATAATAAACAGTGTCTAAATTTTTTTAAAAAAAGGCGAAACGTAATGGAAATCATACTAGCATACATATCAGTATAAAATAAGGTACAAGTCCTGTACAGCATATATTCAATACAGACTAAGGTTCAACACTAGCTATCAAGTGTCCAAACCCTATCTACAGCAACGTCAAAGTCCGTTGTCTCCACTCTAATCATGATCTCTCGTCATCTCCTTGACCCTGATCTTGTCCCACCTATTGTCATGCACATATACAAACACGACAACAGCCGGATAATTCCGGTGAGAATATAATCTCAGTATAAATCAAAGAACATGCAATCATATAATCAATATAAAACATGAAGTAGATATCAGATATATATCAAAGTCTGAAACATAAATAATATCAAACTATCAATCATACTCGTGACTACACGACTCAGACTAGACTCAATCCTAGTCTAGGGATCCCGGTTTCCAGACGTTGGCATTCCTATATCGACCAACAGTAATAGAAGAAACTCTGATTCTATCCACGTCGATATAACCAAACATCCGGTGTCTTGACCTATCCGTCACAGACTGTGGCACTATCGCCAATACACTATCTTGTGACATCGTGCAATGTGCCCGTGGCGATCCCACCACTATCAGGCACTTCTGTCAAAAGATCACTCGTCTAATACTCGTCTAATACATGCTTCATATAGATCAATAGAACAGCATATAAAATCAAATCAATGCATATAACAACAATAAGTATGTGATTTAGGGAAACTCGAGTTTATCCTACTTTAGTCGATCTCCCAATACCACATTGACTTATACCTTTCGTTTGTAGTCTCGATCTGAAGAAACGGAAGTTCTGAACTCAAGACTGTCTCTGTAAATCTGAAATGACATATCGACAATAATAATATCAACCTTCCATTCTCAATTCAATACTGAATCTGATTAATCTGAATTTAATTCAAATCATCGGCATAACAGCACAATCTCAATATCCCCGTAAATACCATATCAACAAATATCAATTACAAATCATAACACATATCCGATACAATCTGTAATCGATCAATAATCTAAATCTGTCCGATTTTCAGTCCATATAATCAGAAATTCATAACAATTCCATAATCAATCTGTTCTTCGATCTGACTTCGATTCTACGATGTGTAGTATTCTCAGAACACATAATAATAATTAAATAACAATTTCTCCCATATCATAATTTCAAATGATAACAGAACTCAATAAAACTCACGTCCTGTAGTAGCTATCGACGAGAGGATCTCAGAAATGTGTTCAGATTCTGATAAACGGATACCACGGATACCGCACAATCAAATTTCTAAAAGAAGAAATGAACTTGGGATTCCTGAAACTTTTCCTTCGATTTTCCTTGTCTTTCACACGAGGGAATGAAGATTTAACATTTTATATATGCATGGTGAGGACAAGTGTCCCACTCAAATCATTAATTGCACTTTAGCCCCTGAATTCTTCACTATTTGCAATTCAGCCCTCAATAATTATGAAATTGCCATCAAATTTAAATCAAGTATTTTTTCCACTTAATTACAAAATTGTCATCAAATTTAAATTAAGTATTTTTCCACTTAATTACAAAAATGCCATCAATAATATTTTCTTTTCGGGGTCTCATAAAATTGATAATATCCCGGGCCTTACAACAACACCTGGAGACGAAAGCAAAAGTCGGCCTAGGCTTTCGACCACAAGCCATGACTGGAAACAAAAGGCAAGCGTGAAGCGTGATGGAGTGAGGGCAGAAAACAAGAAGTTACATGCAGCCAAGGAACAAAATGCATTTGTGTATGATGTGCAGGGGAAAAGCAGGAGGCAAATACACAGTCAACATAGCGAAAATAAAGGAGTCTACACTAAACACAAAGATTAATTATAGATTCATGATAATGATTAATTAATAATTAATATGAATATTAATATTAATTAATAATACTGAAACTGTAGGAAGAAAAGAAGGCTCTTGTAGTCAATGGCAGCCAACAAATCGGATAAGTAATTAATAATTAATAATTAACATTAATAACTAATAATTCTTAAAGTGTTGGAATATTAATAATTAATAATACCTAAAGAGTTGGAAGAGAAGAAGGACGGTGAGATAAAAACACAAATATTAATAATAATACTTAAAGTGTTGGAATATTAATAATTAATAATACCCAAAGAATTGGAAGAGAAGAAGGGCGATGAGGTTAAAACATAAATATTAATAATTAATAATACTTAAAGAGATGGAAGATAAGAAGGGCAATGATGTAAAAACACAATTAAAACTTGTATATTTATAAGGATAATACCCAAAGAATTGGAAGAGAAGAAGGGCGATGAGGTTAAAACATAAATATTAATAATTAATAATACTTAAAGAGATGGAAGATAAGAAGGGCGATGATGTAAAAACACAATTAAAACTTGTATATTTATAAGGATATATATATATATATATATATATATATATATATATATATATATATATATATATATATATATATATCCTTATAACATACATATAAATATACCACTTTCATTTGTGAATTTCCTTATATGTCCTTGTTCATTTATTTAATTAAGTTAGCAAATAAACTAATAGGTTATCTTTAAGGTTTTTTTTGTAATTTATTGTCCATCTTAAATGAATTTGGATATTAATACACATTCCTCTTTCTTCCCTAACTTTTATGCCAAAAAAATTATTTATTTAAATTTTCTTGTTAATTTAAGTTAGCAAATTAAGTTAATAGGTTTTTTAAGAGTTTTTTGTAATTCATTGTCCATCTTAAATTGATTTGGACATTAATACACATTACTATTTCTTTTTAAAATTTTATGCCATAAAAATTATTTATTTATATTTCTTAGTAAATTTTTTAACAAGTTTATTTTTAAATATGAACTAATAAAATCATAAATTATATAGATATTGAAATATGATAAAAGGATTTCTAACATCTAACATACATATATGTCACTTTCAATTGTGTTTTCTCCTATGTACCCTTATATTTCTAGATTTTGCAATTTGGCTTCATGGAGGATTAATTTTTTCGCTGCTTACTACCATTTGATAGATATATGAGCCCATTTATTTCCTTCTCATTTATTTTTTTCCTACGTTTCTTCATTTCCTATTACTGCTTCACCATGGTCATTACTGTTGATGGGTTATTTCATCCACCTTCCAGTAAACTCACCGATTTCTATCGCCTGCAATTTGTTTATGTCGTTGTGATCCTCAATTTCTCTCTGTTATTATGGTTTTACTTCTTCTACTTTTCATGGCGCAGGGTAGACGGCCGGCTGCCATCTCGGGATTTGTCTCAGGGTATGTGTTTCGCTCTCTTCATTTCTCTCCTGATTGCTTTGTTGATGCCCATTTGCATCTTCCAAGTTCATGTATTTTCTATGTGTACTCCTAACGTTATTTTCCCTCTTAGCTATTTGTGTTATCTTAAAGAGTTTCATGTAATCATTTTAATTTGGCAGCGGTGCTACTCAATTTCGGTGTGTTGGTGGTGCCGGTTTATCTTCTTCCAACAGTTAGCTGCTATGTTATTTTCACCATGTTTATTTGCATCGATTGGATTGTTTTTCCACCTTTGATCTTACAGCACATATTGTGTCCGTTCCGCTGGCGTGTTCTCCTATATGTAATTAATCTGTTGTTGTTTTCATCGTGCCTTTATTTTACTTGGATTTTTTTTCCTCGGTTTTCCTATGTTCATTTTTTCGCCCGTGAAATACGTGGGTTTTTTTTCCCCAGTTGCATTTCTTTTTAAAATTCAGACAATGAAGGAGATATTGCTGGTATCAGTGTCTTGCCAATGGTTCCTTCATGTCAATTTTGTGGCGCACATAGATTCCTTTGTGAAGATCCATATTATTGTTGCGCATGTGGTAAAGATTGGCATCTCCTATTACTCATATTGCATTGCTGGAATTATTCAAGGACCCATCGTCTCCCTTGGCTATTTTATTCCGCCATAAAGTACGATTGTACAACAATGTTTTTTCTTTCACTTCATTTGGGGTTAGGCTTGACAAGGAATTGGCTTCTCTTCAACGTGGGGTGTACACATTTCGTGCGCCTGGCTAGATTTTCCATTCATTGCCACCACTTATACCTAATTCGGATGGTGCAAGGTATTTCCAACTTTATTTTTGGGACAACGATAATGAGTTGGAAAATAGGATGTCTGTTTTCCTGGACACTTATGTTGACAGAGAACTCATGGTTTTGTTGATGGACATAATGAAAGTAAGCCCTTATGCACAACTTCTAAAGAGGATAAATCAGTATTCTTCAATCATAAACTTAAGATTGCATATTTCCAAAAATGTTCCCGTTGACCAGAGATGTTATGACAGCCCATCCGCTAATCAAGTTGCGGCTATTTGGGTCGAAGGCAATGATGATGCTAACATTCCACATAACAGGGACATAGTTGCTTGTGGTCGTGATGGTCAAACCCATCAAATACAACATTATTATGGTTATTATGATTCCTTGAAATATCCGTTTTTTTCCCGTATGGGGACAATGGGTGGCAGTAGAATATTCTGAAGGTAAAAAATGGATATGCCCATGTTGACGTGCATGAGAGTGTGCTACCACTTGCAGATGTTAATTCCTTCGATCGTATTATTGCTGGTGAAACTCGTGGTGTGTTTTTAATCTTTTACCTCATACTCAATTTTTAGTAATTATTTATTGCAATTTCCCCCAAACAAACAAGGTAATGGTCGGCTGCATATATTTATATTTTTGTCATGCAACTAATTTGTGTGTATTTTATTTGTTTCATGCAATCGTGGAAAAAATGATATGATGGTTTCTTGTAGGGAGTACTATTTTTACATGTTGCAAATTCATGGTAGCTACAGTTCGTTAATCTTGTATGGTGGTCGATTATTGCAGCAATTTGTTGTCGATATGTACATTAAACTAGAAACAACGAGATTAGATTACTACAGAAGGCACCAAAGTGAGATAAGGTCTGAATTGTACCGGGGTGTGGTTGACAGTGTAGCCAATGGTGAATCACATGGGAGTGAGGTCGAGCAACGTGTTGGTTTACCAGCATCTTTCATAGGAGGTCAAAGAGATATGCGACATCGATATCTTGATGCAATTGCATTGGTTCAGAAATTTGGAAAACCTGACTTGTTTATTACGATAACTTGCAATTCGGATTGGAAAGAGATTCGAGAAAATTTATTTGAAGGTCAGCTTGCTCGTGATTGTCCAGATTTGGTCTCTCGAGTGTTTCATGCAAAATTACTTGATCTTAAGGACCAGATTCTTAAAAAGTCTATATATTTGGCCCTATTGTTGCTTATGTTTATGTTATTGAGTTCCAGAAACGAGGTCTACCTTATTGTCATATGATTATTATCCTGCAATCTAATTATAAGATTAACTCGCCTGAAAGGTTCGACTCTTACGTTGTTTCTGAGCTTCCAGATAAAGATGTTTTTCCTCGATTGTTTGGTTTGGTCTCACGACAATGATGCATGGACCCTATGGCACGTTAAATTTAAAATGTCCATTTATTGTTAATGGAAAATGCAAAAACCATTATCCTCGCCCTTTTTTAGAACATTCTGTTCAACGATCTGATGGTTACCCTATATATGTACATGAGGAGATACGATGGTCGCTCTATTGAGGTTCGGAATTGTACAATGAATTCTCAATGGGTTGTTCCTTATAATCCTTATCTACTCTATCGCTATAATTGTGATATCAATGTTGAAATTTGTTCTGGGCTAACGGCTGTAAAATATTTATACAAATGTATCTACAAGGACCATGACAAAATAAGTGTTCATTTATCACCACATAGTTCTAACTTATATGTAGATGAAATACGAGCATTTCAGGATGCTCGCTGGGTGTCTGCTCTAGAATCAGTGTGGTGCATTTTTGAATTTGATCTGAATGAAATCTCTCATGCAATTATCAATTTGCATCTACATTTACTGGACAAGCACATGATCACCTTATCAAATTACAAGAACTTGGGCAATGTGTTGGCATCCGAATGTGTCTCCAAAACTATGTTGACTGAATTTTTTAAGACTTTTTCGCACATTGTGGAAGCAACAAAGTTCTTATATTCTGAATTTCCAGAGCATTTTGTTTGGGATTGACCAAATAGAACTTGGAAACCAAGGAAACAAAGACAGATTATCGGACGTGTTAACTCGGCAAATCCAGCAGAAGGTGAGAGGTATTATCATCGTTTATTACTTCTTCATGTTCGAGGACCTAAGTCCTACTCTGATTTGCTCACTGTTCGTGGAATATTTTGTTTCACTTTCAAGGAAGCAGCACAACGTAGAGGGCTATTAGAAAGTGATAAGAGTAATTTTGAGTGTTTAAATGAGGCAGCAAGTTTTCACATGCCTATTGCTTTGCGTAGGTTGTTTGCTATGATCCTAGTACATTGTGTAATCCTTTGCTTTGTTGTTTGCAACTTTAACTGAAAATTATTATAGTACTGTATCTTATATAGACACGATATCTTATTATTATATAGATTTATCTCTCTATTGCTTAGTTTGAAAACTTTTGTCAATGAATTGCTTACTCTATAATATTTATTGCACAATTATTGAAACATATATCTCTACGTGCATCGCACGTGCACCTACCTAGTATATATATATATAACTGTAATAAATGGATATGGATTAGATGCCTCACAATTTACCAACTCTAGAACATGACATGCTTGCCCACCGAATACCAGAATTTAGGTACCATATTGTCCCAGATGTTAAAAAAACAAATGGAATTTTGACCCCCACCACAGTTAAAATCTCACATTCTCGCTAACATTAATGATTCTAATATGATTCAGTCACGTTCGAATCTGATTGCATACAATGAGCTTCCCTAGCAACGACGCGGCCTCGCCGAACATATAAATTTGATATTTAATTCTACATTATGTTATTGCAATGAATCTAACGTTAGACTCACACTATACAATGTTTTTTTTCTTTAATTAATTAAACGATGCTCTTCTTTAAATAGCATTGCATCAGATCTCAATTTGCTACTGATTATCTCCGCAACAAGACCGAAAATGGCGCTTAATATCATCCTTCCATTGATCTCCCTCTTCATGATACTTCTCCGTCTACTTTTACTCCCCATACCTTGCCATTCTGCCGATCCTGATCCCTTGCAGGACTTCTGCATAGCCGATCTAAGCAGTACCCTTTCTCTCAACGGCTTTCCCTGCAAACCGGCCTCGAACGTCACCTCGGATGACTTTGTCTACTCCGGACTGATCAACGTCGGGGACACAAGCAATTACTTGGGAAGTTATTTAAACGTGGCTAACGTCTTTGCTTTCCCAGGGCTAAACACCCTCGGATCTCCATGACTCGTATTGATATAGCCGTGGGTGGTGTTACGAATCCTCACTGGCATCCGCGAGCCACAGAATGTGGAGTTTTGATCCGAGGGAAGGCGTTATTAGGGATAGTTACGAGCGGAAATGTTGTTTACGCCAAGAATGTAAGTGTTGGTGAGATGTACGTGGTTCCGACGGGGCTGGTGCACTTTCATTTGAATGTTGGAGTGGAGCCTGTGCTTGCTTTCTCTTCTGCTAACAGCCAGCTGCCTGGTACCATATACGTTGCCCGGAATATGTTCGGCTCGAAGCCTTCTGTTCCTGATCAAGTCTTGGCTAAAGCTTTTCGATTGGACCAAAGTGTGGTGGATCAAATCAAATCCAAGTTCGTGATGGGTTGAATCATGTGAGTTATATATGCTTTTGTTTCGTTTTCGTGATTATGTTGAATTAATAAAATCAAGCATGCTTGTAATTTTCGACGTGCCGCTAATGTTTGTATCTCGAATTCGATCTGTCGGAGGTTTGTTCATCTGTTCTTGATGCAGTGTAGTGTGTTCTGCATGCTATTCATGCAGTCAATCATGTCAATGTATTATAAAATTTGTGTTACTAATAACAAGTCAAAAAATTTTGAATGATGTTTTGAGCAAAGCTTTCCAGGTTATCGTTCCAGGTACGATAAATATGGATATGATCGACATGTTTCGTTAATACATACCTATGAAACAACACATAAAAAAAAAAAAAAAAAAAAAAAAAACCTACTCAAAAAAATCGATCGATGATACGGTAAGGACAAATTAATTAAGTAGGTAAAGAGTTGATATTTGGTACATAAAAGTTGACAAAAAATAACTTGGAAGAAAGATTAAAAGACAGTATCAATAGCAGATCGATTTCAAGATTCTTGCCAGGATTAATTTTGTGTCATTTTCTATCTTTGATTATAATTTAAAAAATTGAAAAATTTATTACAATGAATAAAAAAAATTAGGATTTTCTAGTTGACTTTTTTTAATATGTAAGGGTAATGGACCTCATCAAACCTAATCCATTAATTAATTAAGAACAACATGCGTCTAAACAAAACAGTGTTACTGTCATGGGACAATATAAACACCAGTATCCTTCTGTATGTATTGAATTACTCATCTAACTAATGTATTAGCCTATAAATCACGGTAAGTAAACCACACCAATCTCCTACGACAGGCTCGTCCAAAAAAATGTTGATACGAGAAATCGAACTCATAATCATCACTCTTTTCTTGTTCGAATTCATCAAATTACAAACATGATACATAGAAAAAAGAAACAAAAACAAAGGGGGGGGAGATTATTTTGGCTAAAACAATGGGTACAGAAACTCAAATTTTTTGTTTTAAAAAGTAAAGAAAACGGAAGAAAAAATAATCTAAGCAGCAAACTTGGACTTGATCTCATCGATAATATCACTTCCAACCTGGAAAGCTTTGCTCAAAACGTAATCAGGAACAGCCGGCGTCGAAGCAAACAGATTCAACGGAACGATAACCGCGCCAGGCAACTGGCTGTTGAAAGCAGTGATAATCAGGGCCTTTTGGTCTCCAACATTAATCTGGAAATGCACCAGTCCCCTGGGAATCACAAACATCTGTCCAGGGCCCAAGATCTTCGAGTGGAAAACATTTCCAGTTGTTACAAACCCCACGAGAAGCTTTCCCTGGATCACCACACCTGATTCCGTTGCTCGAGGGTGTGAATGAGGAGGATTCAACCCTCCAGGAGCGAAATCCACCCGGTTCATAGAAATTCCCATGGTATTCAAGCCTGGAAATGCCAAAACATTACCCTGAGTGGGACGGCTCCCGAAGGTGTTGTTCGTGTCACCTTCTTCGACAAACCCGTCGAAGAAAAAATCTTCGGACGTAACGTTTGATGCCGGTTTACAGGGAAAACCATTCAGTGCTATGCTGCCTGATAAATCCGCGACGCAGAAATCTTGTAAAAGATCAGGATCCGCTGAGTGAGAAGGAAATGGTGTGAGCAGCAAAAGTGTTAACAATATGCCATTCAATGGTGAATATTTTCCAATTAAAGAAGCCATTAAAGTAGCTTATTTGAAGGATTATTGCCTGTTGGATTGTGGGTTAAATGGTTTTTATTGGAAGATATTAAACTAAATTAAATTTTGAGATAATATTATTTTATATAGTAAGAGATTTTTTGGCTTTTGAGTACTGACAAGAGTGGGGAAGTGGATTGGGATTAGTTGTTTAACAAATTATTTTAATTATATGTTAACAAAGACTTGTAAGTTGTAATCTTTAAAACATGGTTTGGCCTCTTCTTGTCTTAAATTTCTGAAAATTTGAATTTGTCTTAATATTTAAAGTGGTATTTATTAATAGACAAAAAATTGTGTGAGAAAATCTCACGGGTCGTATTTTGTGAGACGGATCTCTTATTTGAGTCATCCATGAAAAAGTATTACTTTTTATGCTAAGAGTATTACTTTTTATTGTGAATATCGGTAGGATTGACTTATCTCACAAATAAAAATTCGTAAGACCGTCTCACAAATAATTTCACCAAAGTGGATGTAATAATTTACACATAATGATCCTTTTTTTGATTTTATTCTCTCCACCACACCTAATTTTTTTAAAAATAAAATAAAAATAAATGATGGTTTGGTTTGATAAATTATCATGTTAAAAGTCTAAACGTAGGAGAAAATTGCTCTGCTACAAAACATCATATACATATTATCTTTTAAAAATTATTTTCTATAGTTTCCACTTAATAGCTAGATTATTGTATCAATATTATGTACAAGTTTAATCAAAATAAAGTCGAATTTTTAACGAATTGCTCCATAAATTTTAGTCGTGAATGTGAAAAGAAAAGCTCGAATAGTTTACATTCTTATTAATCCAGTTGCACAAATTGTCCTAAAACAAACCAGAAAAAGCATGAATTTACTCTCCAAGTGCATGAAAGATCTGTAGTAATCTCTAGTGTTGCTGATTGTGTAAGTTCTTGTACATTGTTAATGATTAAAAAAACTGCCTTTCAAGAACTTTCCCACATGCAATCAAGATATAAGAGAACCAGGAGCTCATAAAGAAGAGAAGCCAGGCCTCAGGGCTTTTGCGTTCGACGGGCTCGTCGGCGTGATATGTGATCCCAATGCTTAATACATGTACAGGTTTCTATATCCTAACTTGTGGAGAAAAGAATGGAGAAGAGAACAAAAAAGAACACTGCAAGCAAAAGAAGTAGGGGGGAACAGGTCAGATTTCACTGAATTTCAAGAAAAACTTTCCTGGTCTTGCACTCTTTTAACTAGTTTATTATTTATTAAAGGTTTTCAAGTCACCCTCAGCAAGGGAAACAAAGTAAAATTCCGAGTAAACGCGAGTCATGCCCCTAGAACTACAGGCCTTAGCAACATGAAAATAATTGTTTTAGTTGTTCTATCTGTAGGCACTCGAGTTGGGGTGTGGCAAGTAGAGAAAGTACTTTGAAATCTCACCTGAAGGATAAGTTTCAAGCTTCTGAATCCTCTGTTAAAGATTTGGTTGAGTCCCTAATCTGTCGGAGATGTTGAGCTATTTCAGTCAAGAGTTTAGTTCCTTCGCCTCCTCGTTGCAGCGTCATGGCCGCATGCTTTAAAAATCCACTGTCTGCTTCAATGGTCCTCAATCTCTCCCTCATTAGAGATACCTCTCTTTTAAGGCTACCCTTTTGCTCTTTTCCTATATCACACATAAAAGGATAAATATCTAAGTTCAGAAAAAGAGAATGGGAAAAATTCAGGAGCAATAACAGTAAAAGGACTGAAGAAAGGATGCGCATCTTTATTTTTTCTATGCTACACCTGACGAATCATTCGTTAGTTCTGAGATCACCAATTATATGTACAAACTCGAAGAGTATTATATCGTCGTTTTCTTTTATTCATATCTACAATATGGTTTTTCCTACAACACAGTTTCCACTGAATTGTTGTTAACTCATGCAAGTTTTTTATGACTCCTATTTATGTCATACAAGATCCAATAATGATTAATGTTATCATCATATATTACTAGATTATGATAACCCAAACTAGACATTCGATACCTTTGCATCCATCTTCATTACTGATTGCGACGCCACGCTCAGAGGAATTGCATAATTCATCTGAAGGTGAGTTGATATTTCTCTTAAGCTCTGTCAATAATCCAAGAAGATAAGATCTCTCGCCCTCGAAATCCAAAGACGATTCGTTTGGACTCCCTCCCCCATCCTCCATCGAATTATTGGGACGTTCATTTTCATTTCTATCCGCTCCATTCGAGCTCCCACAATCTGATCTCTCACCATAAGATGACAAGGACTGAGACTTCATATCTTGATAATCTTCATCAGCATCAATTTCACATATATCACTTCCTACTTTCTTGATAAAGCCATGCTTTTCTCTGTACGTGTCCAGTTCTGACTCCAAAGCCTTTATATCTTCCTCCCTCTTCAAAAGCATGTCTTTCATCACTTGCAGAGCTTCTTGATCGTATTCCGCCTGTTCTTCCATCATTCTCTGATATTGCAAGGCCTCCATTTGCACAGCTGCTTTCTCGGCTTGCAGACGAGTTATCATGGCCATGGCATTATTGGCTGCAACTGCAGAAGCACTTCTTTCTTCATCCAACTCCATGTATAGAGCTATCAAGGATTTGCGGTCTAAACGAACCTGTCTTTTCAACCGGTTCAAGATGTCTCCATCTAGTTCATTGAATGAATTTGCATCACTGGGTTCAGGAACACAATCGATGTTTGGTAGTTTTCGACCAACCTTGTAGCCCCATCTAGGACTAGCTTGAGCTGAATCTGACAACGGGATACCAAAAAATCTGGTCCCTCTGGCAAAACTAGGGGTTCTGCAAGAATCTTCGGTTATTTCCTCTGAATCTGGTAGCAATGGCACCGAGGCCGACTTTACATCATCTCTTCCTATTATAGAACACAAGAAAACAATTAAGCATCAAACACTTGAAGATCCTATTACAGACATAGACAAGTTAAAGAAAATGTAAGAAAAATGTTTCACCTTGATTCTCTCCATTTGGAGCATCTTCATACTCAGAGATCTCCTGCTCAGCATCTGACATAAACTTCAGCTCAGTGTACTTAACGTGTGGTAACAATATGCTACGCCCCTCCTCGTTTCTCCTCGCCAGCAAGGGTGCTCGAGGGGACGGGGCCGGAGCATTCATAGACAAACTCCGCCCATATTTCGAGGAAGATCTCGGTTTCAGAGCCTCACCACAACAAGAACACAAGTGTGCACCACTCTTTTCATCTGATATTTCTTTACCATCATCGCCATTTCCCAAATTCATCAGCAACTTCTGGTTATCCTCCACAAAGCAATCGATATCCTTGTGCAGAATCCCAACAAGGGACTTGTACTTATCACAGTCGGAATCTTTCTCCGTGGCGAAAGACAGAAGGCATCCCTCACACATGGTACGCAAATCGGATAGCTTCTTGTGGACATGGCAATACGCAAGAGACGAGATTTCTTTCTTGTGAAGCTCACAGATGGAATCGTTGTAGTAAAAGTTGGAGTTCCTGTGTGCGAGAAGATGATCTATTCTTGTGCAGAGTAAGCATGGGATTCTCAGCTCGAAGTACTTGGCGAATTCATTCGAAACAAAGGCAAGAAAGCCGTCGACGAAAAGCAATATTATCATCACCCATTCGAGAATCGCATATATCAAGAAATGCGGGAATTTCCCGAGCTTCTGCTCCACGAAACATTTGAACGATCCCACCGGCATTTCGACGCTTCCTATGAACCAAGAAAACCTCAGAATCCAAGAATGTGACTCAGATTATCACAGACACGATTGATCAGAATGGTTCTTGCTATGGAAGGAATCAATCAGAAGTTTCGGAACCGAATGGACGACTAATGGAAAAGATCATGATCATGGCAAGAACAGGTGAATCCCAGATCATGATCTGTTTCCTTTTTGTGTCTCTTCGTTAGTTTTCCTCTTTGTGGCACCTGTGCCTGTACGAGGAAGAGTGGCAAACAGGTTGTTAGATTCAGAGGTTGCCAAAATTCGGTTGGTTTTTGAGATATTTGTGGTAAACACATTTCACAAGTCGATTTGTAAAGTAGGAATTGCCTCCTCAATTAACGGTTAACCGTTGTGAAAATTGAATGATTGTCATAATATATATTATTTTTATAAAAAAATGAATTCTTGATTCTCAACTACCTAAGAAGTATACTTTTAGTACTTCACCACTATTTGAGAGACTTGCTTTTGAATCCTTTTTGTGTTAAATCTATGTCAAACTAAAAACTTTTATTCAGACTCCGATCCACACGAAAAATGTTTCTATATTTTTCGGACTCATATGTATTTTTCGAATTAAATTCGGTACAAAACATTGCAAAATATGAAATAATATATGATATTTGAATATTATGTGTTTTATATCTGGTACAAAAGATTAAATTTTGAGTAAAATTGAAACAATTATATTAATATCAATAATTACTACATTTTTATGTGTTCTCAAATATCATATATTAGTATCAAATCTGAAAGAATTAATATTGAAGTATCATATATTAGTACAACATTTTAGATATTTTTTTTACTGATTTTAATCTAAAAAAGACGAGTGGTTAATACCAAATAATTTTACAGTTCTATTAAATATTATTGATGCTTCTTGCAAATCATACGCATAATTTATTTATTTTTTTCAGTTGATGGGGTAGTATCACATTCACTGGGCGCCTCCTATTTGGTTATATATTCATTATTAATTTTCATATATAATCAATTTTAAAATTTATAACTTAATAACTAAGTGTTTTAATTTCAGTGATGCAGTTTTTATATAATGAGAATGATTGATTTTACCTAAATTAATTTGGTTACATTGTTTATTATGATAATCATATCTTTCCCTAAATCGCATCTTACTATGGCCAAAGACTTCTTGAAACGTGGCGTTTATATCACAGAAACTAGTCTAAAGCTCGAACAACATTTATCTTTGTTTTAAGCGGTTGAATTGACTAAAAATATATTTATAATATACAACGTACACACTTCCTAATAAATTACACAATCCACTAGTCTCGTTGACATCATGATACTTATATATAATATATTCAAAGACTTTATTTACGCAGCTTATGTAGATATACAGATAAAGTAAATGTCATAATTGGACGAAATCATAAAATACTATTAAAATAAATATTGTTTTACATAAGAGTGGATAAAATTCCAGCCAATAATTGACTCGTTGGATACTTCTCGTAAAAATAAAGACTACCACCCTACAAGGCCATAGTTTCTCCACCGCATCGCCTATTATTTCATCGGGGTTACATCAGATATTGTATATAGGATATTGGATTAGGATATAGTTGATGTTAATTAGGTTGTGTACATTCCATTTTATAATTTTCCACTTTGATTTTCTTGAATGTTAATATTGGAATTTTTTTACTTGTCAATTTGGACTATTCATCTTATAACTTCTTGATGTTTCTTTTATGAGTAGGTCTTTTGTGAGACGATCTCACGAATCTTTATCTATGAGACGGATCAACCCTACCGATATTCACAATAAAAATTAATTCTCTTAGCATAAAAAGTAATATTTTTTCATAGATGACCCAAATAAAATATATGTCTCACAAAATATGATCCGTGAGACCGTCTCACACAAGTTTTTTCCATCTTCTATAATATAATTCTTCATTTATTATGTTTTTATGTGGATTCAAAGCGAAATCTTGGAAATTAAATTGAAATCAATTGTGGTATTTGGGAAAAACAATTATTTTTAATTTTTTTTATTATATTTAGTTTTGAGTAGGTTTTTGTAAGACGGTCTCACGAATCTTTATCTGTGAGACAGGTCAACCCTACCGATATTCAAAAATACAAAGTAATACTCTTAGCATAAAAAATAATATTTTTCCATGGATGACCCAAATAAGATATCCGTCTCACAAAATACGACCCGTGAGACCGTCTCATACAAGTTTTTGTCTTTAGTTTTTACATAAAATTTTACACTAACCATATAATTTATTTGGTAAATTTACAGAAGAAAGAAAGATTGTTTTTTAGCCTTTTAGAAGATACACATCAAATTCAACATTGTACGTAATTTTCCAATAATCATGTATCGAAGGAAAAACAATTAATGGATCGCTAACATATAAATCGAAGCTCGTCGAGGAAAATACACTGCCATTTTGATTACATGTTCATTCTTGGCTCCACAATTCTTCTGTCGATTCTCAACCATTTGATCAACTTCTAGCATTATTGAATTGAATTTTCTTAGTTGTTCTAAGAATTTGAGTAAAAAAAAAACTTGATGAACCAAATTAATTTTACATTTTCTTTTTAAAAAATTTGTTTCTATTAACCATTTACTGTAACTTATAATTTAATTTAATTATGCATGGAGTGTGTGTGTGTGTGTTTGTGTGTGTTATTAGGGTACATAGAATCATACTTCATTCATTCAACTGTGGTTGCATGACCATTGATCTGCATTCTCATTTTCAACATTACCAAATTGCTGCTGAATCCACAAACCATTATTGTCCCTGCAATCTAAATAATCGGCGTTCGAATACGATGCGACAGGCAGTGATGCACTCACAGGACCGTAGTCGGCCGGGATATTCTCCTGCCGTAAAACCAGCATTGCGGAATTTTCGGCAGGCGGCGAGACCCCTAACTGCAACTGCGACAGGTAGTCGTTTGTTGGTGACATCTCTTGCTGATGATTCTGTCGATAATAGGCCAGTTGCTGCAGAACTGCCTGAAGTTCCTCCTCGGCTAGCTGAATCTGATATGAAAGCTGTTGTATCTCCACCAAGCACCCGTAAACGGGGTACTTATCGCGCATGGTGGCCTGGAATTTCATGGACTTCATGGCGATGGCTTTCTGATCCGGGTCGAGCTGTCTCAACGTGTTGACGATGTTCTTCACCCCGAACAACCGGTGCACGTTTTGGAATATCTTGGGCTGATCGGCGGGGAAAAACGGGGCGAGGACGCATTCGGAGGTGCACCTTCGTCTTTGGTACTTGCACGCGGCGCATGCCTGGCCGGAGCCACTCTTTACTGTCATTTCTGTAGAGGTGGCATTCAAGAATCTATGAATTCAAGAATGAATGTGTGCATAAATGGGATTCTTTTTTTCCTTGTAGTTTAATGTGATTGAATCTATGTTTGTGAAGAACAAGAAAATAGATTTAGAAAGGGAAAAAAGAAATTGGTAAGTATAGAGATTTATGTGTTTAAAAGAGAGAAATGGGAATTCTATTGTGGAATGGATCAATAGACTCGATCCATTTATCATCTTCAATTTTAATGTAAAATCAAATCCATTGGTTACAATTAGTGGAGATTAAAAAAATTTGATCCATTGTAGAAATTTTTATAGGGGAGAGTTTGAACAAGTAAAATATAGGATAAATAGAGGTGCGAAAATGTTGGAGATGGTTTCTTTGAAAGTGTGACCATTGGGGACAAGTGTTGTTACCTCGGCAACCTCTTCAAGGTTTCTTGCGAGAAAAGAGGGAGAGTCTAAACTTCTTGACCATTCATCACTTGGTGCAAGTTTAGTATTTTTTTAAAATTTTAAATTGATGGAATTTATAATGGTTTTTGTTGGGTTGCGAAAAGCTATCAATTTTGATTTTGATGATAGCAAAATTTGTTGTCGTATTTCTAACATTTTTACTCAAATGTATAGTTGTAGGATGTCAAGTTGAGAGATTTGAAAAGCTGGAATTTAAATGAAATCAAACTGAAAATCTAGTGAGGTCGTGTATTTTGATGATATGTCATAAACCAATATTCCAAATGACCAGAGGCCAAAACGATTGGTAATCCAACTCAATTATCTAGAAATCATATTTGGGGTAGGTCGAGTGAAATTGAATGTTATCGAGACGAAATGGCGGTCACAAGATCTGACCAGCCAAACATCCTCGTTCTGGATGGCTCGATAGACCAGCTTTGGTATTTTGTTGATATCTCTCAGTAAATTATTGTAATGGAATGATACAATATGCGTTGGAAAAGATAATAAAATGATCTACAAATCATCTTCAAATGTTGAAGTCTGAATCGAAGCTTAAGAAGTTGATAATTCACGATAAAATTGTTGATTATGTATAGGTCACAGAAAGAGTTCAAGAATGTACACAACCAAATATTTCAAGCATATATCTCTCATATAAACTCGAAATTGAGTGATTCTTATTATGTGGAAAGGTAAGAAAAGGGGCTACAACTTTCATGTTTATCACTTTGCCTAAAAATGAACGAATCAAGAGTTGTATTCACTGGACCAGACCACGTTTCACTCAGCCGTTTTGCTCATTCAATTGTTCTGTTCATCCGACTGGTTCATTCATTCAATTGTTTTGCTCTTGAAATTGGAACGCACGAGCAACCTTCCAGAAAGTCATATATGACTGTTGCAATGTGAAATAGTACAGAATTTTTCCAACTGTCATAATCTTGTGTCAAACGTATATATCACTCTTGGAGACTATATATACAACATCTTGAAAAAAAAAACAAGTTTTTGAAGAGGATTTAAAGCATGGACAACCATGAAGAAATTAGTTAAAATGAGCAAGTCCAATAAAGGAGTCTAAATAGACATATTAGTTTAGTGAGAGCTTTTCCCTTGAGGATATATTTTAGAGACACCGTAATGGATTAATTTCTTAACATAGACTATCACTCCTAAGATGAGATTTAAAGTTTAATTGAGTGATATTCTTCATAAAAAGACAAAAAAAATTGTATTTGTAGTCTTGGCAGAAAAGATATTAAACGTTATGTAAATTGTGATGTTGCGGCCTACAATCGAGAGTGTGCCATAAGTTTCGATTAGATAATGAATAAGTCCTAAGTCTAAATGGTTTGTACAAAGAGTTGGATAAATTAAAATCTTATAGTGAATCCTTCCAAGAGGAAGACAATGTGACGTATGAATTATTAATCTCCGAACATTCATAAACAAATTCATGCATATTTATTTATCGCATTTGCTTATTTTTGCAACTATTTTTGGCAGACATAGTGGAAGTATTTTATGTGTTTTTCAAATATCAATATATTGCATACAAAGTGTTGATAAAACAACTAAACAATTCTTTTTTTTTCAAGTTGAATACTTTTTAAATATTTTTCAAAATATTTAATCGGTTTTCTAGAGGGATTATTTCGAGTTTTTCCGCTTGGTTTTAGAACTAAATTCGATTTAATTTCTCAGTACTCGGTTCATTTTTTAACATTTCAAGAACAAAATATTGTAGCTCTTTTAATCACAAAATCTTTTAAAGAGTTTATTCATCTCTCTCTAAACTCTACATGTATGTAAGATTTTGTTCTTATAGAAAGATAATTGAATAAATATATGAAGATCTATATATATGGAATATTGAGAGAAGAACGAGAAGACTTGGAGATGATTTTTTCGCAGCTGCCGGAGCTTTCTCTGAACATACCCGACGTTCAGAGTTGAAGATAATTTTCATGTTGAAGAATTTGAGTGATTGATTCACGTTTATGATGTGTTGCTGCTTGGTATTGAAAACACTTGAAGAACAATACTGACGCAGAGTGTTGATCGAAGAGTGTTCTTTTATTTGTTTTAAGCAACTTCGATTTATGCATCTAGTCTTAGTTTTGTTTATTTTGATGTATTTTAATTACTTGGAGTGTCAAGGAATTTGGTTTTGTTATTTTCGATAGTATTGTTGTGTAAACAAATTACATATTTTCCTAGTGAATTTTTGTAATGAGGCGTTGCACTACTTGTGTATAATTTAAAGCTGGTCTCTATTTATTCAAGTTATACTTGTGTGTTAATAATTAATTTCTGCTGCATGTTGTGCGCTCGTATTGATAACACCGGAGCACAACACTAACTTCTGATACACACAATATATTAATTTCATGTATGTTTATGCTCAACAGCCCTTTCAGATAGTTTTTAACGCCTGACATTCTGTGGTGCAATATGATGTTTCAAAGAATTTCTCATGATTTAAAACTTAGCTTTCTATTTTCACATGCAATTTTTCAATAAAACAACGCCTGACATTCTGTGGTGCAATATGATGTTTCAAAGAATTTCTCATGATTTAAAACTTGAGTGATTCTCATGTGAGACCGTCTCACGGATCTTAATCTGTGAGACGGGTCAACCCTACCCATATTCACAATAAAAAGTAATACTCTTAGCATAAAAAGTGATACTTTTTCATGGATAATCCAAATAAGAGACCCGTCTCACAAATACGACCCGTGAGACCGTCTCACATAAATTTTTGCCTTAAAACTTAGCTTTCTATTTTCACATGCAATTTTTCAATAAAACAATAATCAATTATTATTTCCATTTATCTCCTCTAGACTCCATTTTTTTTTTAACGTTCTCTTCCTATTTTATGTACAAAAACAAATGAGGTGTAGTTAAAATACTTTTGAAATAATAACTTTACACATACATATCATTTACCAACATAATATACAAGATATAAATGGAGTATCGTATTAGATAATAAGACTTTTTTTTATTAATTTGCCTAGATGATTCATTATTCTCTTCTCCCTCAATCAAGATGTCGTTTTCTGGCGAAACACGATTTTGCAACAATCATACACCCTCTCAAAAAAGAAGCTCCCCACAACCTAGAGAAGAGACATCAAAATTGCCAGCCAAAAAAACATGTCTTGGATTGACTACAACCATTGAGATAAATTAATTTTGATACAAAATATTCAATATGTTATAATAATTATATAAATTGTGTGCATATCACTTAGATAATTTAAAAAATAAATGTTATATAAGTTAAAAAAAAAATGTCATCTTACTAAAAATTAATCTTTTTAAACATTTTTCGTCTCAACATTCAACTTTAGCTTATATTAACTTTGAAAATTTATCTCCAAACACTGTCTATTTTTTCTCAACCACTTCTTTATAATCTCTAAAAAAATCGCTTAAAAAAACTAGAAGCTCTTGCAAAAAGTCTCTAATTCTGCCAAAAATAGTGTCTTTATGACGACAAGCAGAAATTCTTGACAATGGCCTGTGCCAACAAAATTCTCAAAATATGAGAAGGGAATCATTGTACTCAGGTGAGCAGGAAACAGATTCCAATAGGCCAAAGTCTTGTCTATTCACAACTTTGTATCGGTAAATAGTTGGATATGTGGAGCTAAGTACAAGAATTGCGTCCAGAATCGTGATGTTTGTAGAAAGATGGCAAAGGTCACCGTCGAGAATTGCCCACCGGATAGAGTTCATTTTACCATTCCAAGTAGGTCCGTTGTTCTTGACCCTTGCTCTCCACTTCAACAAGAATCGGATGATTATCATTGAGCATCATAATGAACACAGATTTTCCTGTTTTCACTGAATAATTTTTGAATTTCTTCACTTCGCTGTATAATGGAAGCCTCCACTGTTCTATAATACAGTTCTGGGCTTTGTATCGGTTAGCTCAAAAGCCCGTTCAAGATGAGATTGAATACATCATTAGATCCAACATCGAACAGTAGCTAACCTCGTATCTTCAGAATGTCAATTAGTTTACATCTTCAAACAAGAGGACTTGGGGTTGGAGGTGGCCTTTTTCACACATTGTAAGAACATCATTCCAGCCACCGACAACCTAGTTACAAAACATAGACGAAGAACGCATTCAAAAATATGTGTTCTTTATAGCAGGAGATTCAACAGATTAGGAAATTTTACCTTCACGGTTTTGTCATCATACATGACCCACTGTTCTTGATCACGGCTGTAGGCAAAACAGTGATAGTGTTGCCCATAGTAACAAACCTGAAAGTCCCAGAATTAGTAAACCTTTAAAAAGGAGACCCAAAGCAACACAAACAAACTAGGTAAATTGACGTCCTCGCTGGAAGTCAAACACTCAAACTTTTTCGATAAGAAATCAAGATCTTTGTTTTTGTGGGGAAAGATATATGTTGAAAAAACTGAAACCATGCATTCACATCAATTAAAAATCAACTGAAGAACACGAATTGTAGGAAATGCTAAAAAGAACAGCTGGTTCAACAAGTGAAAAACATGGCTTGGATTGAGTACAACCATTGATTTTAGACTAAATAAAGTAAGATTTCGGTTAACAGCCAATTAAAAAATGCATACAAACAATATTTTTATGAGCCAATACACAGAGTAATATGAAGTAACATCATTTTTTTTTAAGAAACGATATTTTGTTAAATCTTAATAGCTTTTAATTACAATAATCGGACTAATAATCCACCCACGACAAAATACTAGACAAGACCCTAGCCTTATCAATAATACACAAGAGCTTAATCTCTCAATAAATCTGAGACTGAGACGTTCTGAAAGTCCGCATGAGATCCAATCTAAGTAGATATTTTGATCTTAATCTTTTCCCAACACTCTTTCTCGTATTTTCAAAGTTGTCAAAAATTCTTCTATTTTTCTCTATCCGCGCATATCACTTTCCAAAAACTTTTGACTCTCTTGCCAAGAAACTGTCCAAAATCTGTATCGAATAAATCTTGCGTTGATTTCGGCACCACCCAAATCAATCACAGTTCTTCTAAAGCTCTCACCCACAACCCACTCAGGAATGTACAATGAATCAACATATGATTCTGCGTCTCCCTGTCATTATGACACAACACATTACAATTTGGGCACAAATCACACGAGGCTCATCTCTTTTGCATAATTTCCGAGGTAGGCAACTTACCTAGAACTGATGTCCACGAGAATACTTAAATTTTTGTTGGAACTGGAGATTTCCAAATAACATTATAAAATGGGCATAAAACTACCGCTCGAAAATAAAGATTCAAATAAAGATTTGATCGAAAAGAGACTTGACGGATCCCCACCCCACACTCAGACATCATCTACCCCTTCAATCAACCTGATCCTAAATCTCCTAATAACTCACTCAACTCCTCATCCCTCAAAACCCTACGAAAATGCAAGTCCCATGATGGGAAGAGGACGAATTATCAAATAAAGCAAAATGAGATATAGGCATATTATGAACCGAAGAAAGCTAAAATAAAGACGGATAAAAATCCCGAAAGAAATAATCGCCCAACAACATATCCTCCCAAAAACCTGACCTTGGTACCTCTTATAACCAATGTCCTCACCAATTGATGAAAAGTCGGGTAAGATCTATAAATTCCATGGGCATATGAATGTCACGTTTCTTGTTACACTTGCATCTCATCCATATCTTGTAACCCGTATGTACTCACTATAATTTTTTTCATGTCTCGTCTTCAGCGTACAACCTCCACCACCATTTCCCCAACATGGCCCTATTCCTCAAATAAATATTTCCAATACCCAACCCCCCTCAATTTTTGGGTTTGCACACATGTTCTCAGGCAACCAGATGACCATGTGATTCACCATAAGCTCCATCCCAAAAAAAATCTCTCATAATCTTTTCCATCGCCTCCGTTATGCCCTTTGATACCCTAAAAAGAGACATGAAATACATCGACAAAGCATTCAGAAGTGCTGCAATCAACGTCGACCCCCAACCCTCTAGACAGAAATGTTTTCTTCCAACTTGCCAACTTCTTTGACAGATTATCGGTTCCTAAAACGAGACTTTTAATGGGTTTCCTCCTAAAGGCATCCCCAAATACTTAATTGGCTATTTCTCTCTACCACACCCAATTTGCTGAGCTAACTCCTCTACTTCTTCTTCACAATGGAGACCCAACAAAACATTCTTTTCCCAATTGATTTTTAACCCTCACAACTTCCAAAAATCTGACATAATTATCCTTCTTGACAAAGAAAAGTGCACAAACTAAATATGAGTTATCTCTACTTTATCTCTACCCACCTCCATCCCTCTAAGTAAGACCATGGCCTTGGCCTTATCAATCAGCCTTCCCAACACATCCACCACTGTATTAAACAAAATAGGGGACAAAGAAAAAAAATCGTTTCATGATCTCTACAGAAGACTATCGTAGGCTGCAAAAGAACTAATAGCATCATCATGTGCAACAAATAACATGATTATCACTTTCTCACAAAATATACAGATGACCATGCCATAAATAAATTGGGATTCCAAATAATTCAGAGCAGCATACCATCGATACCAAGGAATGTCTACTCTGTGGATCAAGACCTCGGTACAAAACACTGATGTCAGTCTCAGTAGATAAGGCAGCCAATGTTGCTGTTATATCTTCAACACTCTCACAAGTATTCTGCCAACCTAGGACTAAAGACAAAAAATAAGAATTGCATTTAAAATTACAAGCAGCAATGCCCACTCTTTGGCATGTACAGAGTATAATACAAAAATACAAATAAACAAACTAACAGAAGGGTTACTGCATGAAATTGCGAATTACCTATGGTAAAAACATGTGGTGGAGTAGAGAGAATATGGTGAATATAATTAAGAATTCCACAACCACCAGCATCTGGATCACAAGCTAACTGGTGATTCATCTCAACAAGGTTCAAAAGCTCATCAAAGGAGCTCTCTGGGCACATAACCTGCAGGGTAAAACATTAACAATCTAATCCACGAAATTGCATGAATCATAGTTATAAAATGCGAGCGCCTGGCTGCGCCCAAACGCACCAGTTGCGCATGGGTAATAACCCAGGTGCAATATTCCAGGAGCAACACATTAAACAGGGGAGCGTCTAATGCCCAGGCGCGGTGCTGCTGAAAGGCGCGAGCATTTGCGCTTGTGGCGTACATATATAATATAAAATAATTCAAGCCCACAAATTTTAAAGCCCAATAACAAAGCTCGTCCCTATTTAATGTTTAAAAAAGCCCTGCAATATGCATGCATACGTTTCATATCCCTTGCGGTCTCGCTCAAATTCTTCCTGCGTCTGCAGCTCTGCGCGTCTCTGCCTCAAATTCTTTCTGCATGTGTGCGTCTCTGCCTCTGCGTCTGCAATCTGCATCTCCCTCTCTGCTGCCAACCATTCCAATCTCTGGAGCTTTAGCTTCTGGAGATGATGATGATACAGTTGAGGAGGATGAAGATGAATTCGATGATTTAGATTTTTGAAATTTTTTTCTTGATATATTATGATGACCTTATGACTTACTGATGAATTTTAGATGATTGGATTTGTTTTTTGTTATGATTTATGCAATCTGTTAATAGATTTTTGATTATATTGTTTGTTATCTTTGTGAAAAATATTTAATTTGAATAATATAAATTACTTTAGATATGTTAATTTTAAAATTTGTATCAAATGCACTTTATTCGATAAAGCGTGCGCCTTGCCTTGCGCCTCAAGCCCAAGGCACCTTAGAATTTTAGTGCACGTTGCGCCCCAAATAACTATGGTACGAATCAATGCTTTTCAAATCGCACATATTATTTTAAAGCTAATTTCACCATACCACAAGCACCATAAGCATAAGCATTATCACAATACTTAGGTCTAAAGAGACATGCCTTCATTGTTCTGAGAGCACTCGCATTGATATTATGAAAGAAAGATGTGTACTTCAGATATCGGGACTCCAAGCCACAGCTGTAACAGTTCATTCTCTCAAATATGTCCATTCCAAATATTGAATGAGCAATGCAAGAGACATTGCTACAGTCCCAAGAACCTGTGCAGTTGCTATCTTCCGATTCCGTATCAGACGCACAAGGTACAGGAGTGAATGATCGATGAAGACAGTTAAATATCACACCCAGCACTTCAGAAGCGTCATTCATCTGACCCTGCAGCATTGACAAACTTAAATATTTGAACAACTTTCTGAGCTTTTCTGAGCTCGTGTTTCATGAAAATGTATTGAAAATATAAAGCCCTAAAATCAGAAATGAAAAATCTCATAGTAATTAGTAACAACAGGTGGCTTCACCTCCTGGTAGAAATTGCTCTCCGGGTACAACTTGCTCAAGGCAACTCTTAAAGAGGTAGGAGCAACAGCTTCCCTTCTGTTATCAGTAGATCCCACGCTCAAAGCAATGAAGATTACATATAAGGCACATATAACACAAGGGTCACCAATGTGAACATGTTCTGAAGATGACCTCCGCAAAAACTCATCTCGGAATCGTCTTAGATGCCACAAGGACTCATTGACAAAAAAAGAGACAGGATCAACACATCAGATTCAAGAAAGATGTCACCTTGAAGACTACAAACAAATGGAAAGTGTACATATTTAGTGAAGAACTAAATAGCATAGTTCAAATACCAACCTGTATAATGACATTGAGAAAGCAATTATATTCGCCAACATCATTTGTTAACCCTGTTCCATATGAATCTGTTCCACTAGCACCATCCACCCTAACTTCACTGTCACTGATTTCTAGCAGCTCCTTTTGTGGCATTGGTGAACTTGACATCGACGGAGGTTTTTTATGTGCATGGAATGTGTCTGGCAGATGATATTGGACATGTAAGTATATAAACAAGTTGCAAAAATATGCACTCTCGTCTGCCTAACATCACTGATCAAGAAAACAAATTAGTGGTTTCAGTAAAGTAAGAAATTTTGGGTTGGTAATAGTAACAAATATTCACTAGCAGACAACCCAAAATTTATAGTTTTCCTCAATCATTCAATTGACCAAGATACATCGTTTTGAGGTGGATAATGACTACAACAGAATTAAAATTATATTCAACGAAAAGAAGAAGAGGCCCGAAATTGACTTGGTCCTACGTAATCAATCACAATTCAAAATCATTTTGTTCTAAATGGGAATTTAATTTCAAACAAAGCCCACGCACCCGTCTACCAGTATATTAAGAATAAATGTTGTACAACAACAATGGTACTGATGATGAAGGGACACATGCAACAACATAATGCAGAAAGATAAGAATTTGGAGCAAGAAAAAGGCCAAGGAAATATGTGGGAATTAAAATAAAGTTTCATTAGATATAATTCCTCTTGGCATAAAAAATATGATCACAACATGGCAAGAAGAGTATCCTCAATATTTCTAAAAGAACCCAATAAAAGTCAAAAGTATGTTAAATATAATCAAAAAGAAAATTCTTGGAAACTCCTGAGTAGATTTAGAATCATAAATAAAAAAGGAAAACAAAGAAAAAAGGACACCTACCGAGGCTCTGGAGTACAGCTTTTTCAAGGTCAGCTTGAAACCTTTCATCGTCATCCTCTGCCTGAAGCTGTCTCAATGTTTTTGCCCCATTTTCTACAGAACGAGGGCTATCTAAATTTCAACCATAATAATAAATGATTCAGTTTATTAAGCCACAAAAGGCATAAATTAAGAGCACAAATGTACTAAAAAGATTACAGATAATAACAAATAGATTAGTATTAGTAGAGCTAATCAATGCAGGAAGAGGGTGTGAAGCGTCCTCAACTTGAATAAATCACTAGTGGTTTGCATCAACTTATACCTAAGTTATGAGCAAATAAGAACAGTAGCTGCACAATCCATCTAAAATGTAGCCTTCCAGAGAAAGAGTGATAAAATAATGATGGAAATATGTTATTGGATGCATTTTTAGAGCAAAATACATTTACAACATCATTTTATTAGCACATGCTAAACAGAATTCAGCAACCACATATTTAATTGTAACGATGTAAATATCTTAAATTGTTGTAATTGAGAGTGGCATTCTTTCATATTTGAAAAAATGCTCCTAATGACTCGGTTGAAATAGACAGAATGCATAAAACTTGAGACCAATAATAACTGTCTTATGCCGATTCCTCCTCCACGAAGGCAACACGTCCAGCAAAAATAAATGAAGGCATTGTCACCACAAATTTGTGGCAAATCACTTATCATCTATCGCAGGCTGTCAAGACACTGCAACTATAACAAGAAATGTTCATCTTTTAAAATTTATTTCATCACCATCCAACAGTTTGTTTCCTCGTAGAGGAAGGTCGCAAGGAATGGCAAGATAATCCAGTGGAAGAAAATAGTACACCACACTTAACATGATAGGCAAGAAAATTTTCAAATAAACAGCGCAAAAGCACCAAAAAGGTAGATATCAGCTGTTGTTCATCTTTACCCGCTGTAGTCTGTAGATAAAAAACACGGGGACTCCATAACACAGTTACACATTAGCTTTTTAGACTAGTAAATACTCAATTGCTAACAGATTGTAAGAACGAACACACACACAAAAAAAAAGACAAGAACGAATTGTAGTAAGAATAAAAATATAGAATTTCCACCGACGGTAACGAAAGGTAATCAGATCAATAGACCACATTTTGTTAAAACTGTTTACCACCATCAGCAACAAGAATTTGTCCAGGCACTGATTGACCAACATCATTATCTTCTATTTCTGTTGTCAGTGGTGTATGCTTTGCATCGCTAAACTTAGCGAGGCCCTTATGCCGTCTACCTCTCCTTCCGGGCCGGCGATCAGAAAATAATCCATCCTGTGGATTATCTCCATTTTCTAAGACTGCAAGAAAGATTATCCAATAGCATGTTTATAAAAATTTGGCCAAAGTGACGTAAATAAAAGGGCTAATATACTTTCGGAAAATAAGATCAAAACACCAACCAGTTGTCAGCATATCCCCATTAGCCTTGTTCTTTGATAGACCTTCAGAAATGTTAGTAAATCCATCCTCCCGCATCAAAGGCTCCTAGAGAGCCAGATTAACAAAAAATTTATAATCAACACCATTTTTAACTCGAAACAAATCCAACCAGTTTTGGACCTTCAAACTGGGAACCAAGAGAAATGAACCCTTACCTTCCTAATAGTTGTCAATTGCTCAGTGGAATCTTTCTCATCATTATTGTTCTTTGTGTAAGTGTAGGAAATTGAAATTGTTTCGGCCTTTTTAGATATTTTCGAAAAAAATTTATTTTGCTCCGCGAGATGCTTCTGTTTTGCCTCATTTTCTATTCGCCTTTGATACTCCAAAGTTTCTTCAAGCTTTCTTTCCTCGGCTTCAAGTTCAATTATGCGCCTGTACTCTTCCTGTAGTCGGAAGGCATCATCAATCTCATGAACATCAATTTCATGAACATCAATTTCGGAGCCCGGACCCTCCTCGTGATATGCACTGAGAAGCAATCTTAAGTAAGATAGCAATGAAAAAACGAAACTTCAAGAAATAAAAGAAAATAGTGCTCTTAATGTTTTGCCGGAGAAGGAGAAGTATACATCTCTTCAGCAATCTGATCATGTGGTTCATCAGGATTAGTAGCCTGAAGAAACATTAACCAGAATCAATAACAATTAAACAGCTGCCAGTATCCTAGAGTTCAATAAATAGGAGGTTTAGTCATTCAGTTCAAACCTTTGTATCCTTGTTCTTCCGGCTCTCCTTGCTCTTTTTCTTATCCTTCGTCCTGTCATTCACATTTTTTAAAACATCAACTCGAACACCAATGCCCTTCTTTGAATCCAGTGCAAGTTCAGCTAGAAATGCCTCTCTGGCAGCATCAGATTTCTCTGTGGCGTCTTTCTCTGCCAGATCTTCCAAGCGAGACTGCAAAAAGATGAATAATAAACATCTAACTCGTATAAGAAGGCACGAGTAGAGTTCATGTAAATTTTACGAAAAGCTGTGAGATACTTACCCGCATAAATGACTTTACTAGAGGGATTAAGACTGATTGGAAATCTTGTGTGGAAGTAGACTCGAGCTTAACCTCCAACTGCTGCATCCCCGTAACTATTCGCATAATTCTTGCATCTAATTTGCTTATCTGCATCATAAAAATGTGAGATAAACCAGAAATGCAGATACATGACTGATAACAAATAATAAAAATGCGGCTAATGTACCAAACCTCAATAGAAACTTGCTCTTTCTGTCGTTGTATTGCAACTTCTATGCAAGAGTCCACCTGATGCAGGTAGTCTTTTGTTCTCCAATCATTTTCTTCACCAGATTCTAGGTCACAAAGATGAGATGTTACGCCACTAGAAGTCTCCTCAAAGCCAAATTGGTTAATATTCAGAGATTCTGCATCCTTCAGAATATTTGTTATGACGTCCAACTCAAATCTATTGCTGATTATGGTGATTTCGTTGTCATTTTCGATGAGCTCTTCTCGCCTTTTCTTAAGGACAGAGTCATAACTTCTATGGACAAAATCAATCACGTGCTCTCTTTTCTTTCCCTCTTCCAAGCATAGATCTTCCACTGCCTGTAGTGCCTCCTCATAACTTATATGTTCGCGTTTTCTATCGCACAAGCCTTGCAGGTGATAAGATTCCTTCTCAAGCGACTGGAGTATTTCCGAGCCTTGCTGAGCCTTTTCTTCTCTTGCATGAGACCAGGATGTCAATTGATCAGTACTTGAAGGGCCCGTAAATATCCAGGATAACAACGCTTCTGAATCGAGTACAACACCATCATCATAGCTGACATGCGAGGAAGCCGTTGAACTGGAATCATCGTTAGCAGCATCATCACAAGATAAGCGTTTGAGATTGCATGGAAGAAAATGCTCATCAAGCACCAAAAATGATGCATCTTGGTTAAAACATATCTTCTCCGTAATGTCATTTCCCCACAGTTTGGTGTTTGAATCATCTATGGCATTACTTTTATCAGAATATCTACCTAGACCACAAGAATGAAATATTTCCTGCAAAAATGTCAGAATTTTTTTAAGTTCTGGAGCACCCAAAAAACATATGCAATCAGGCGTTTGGTCCACGTTGGAATTAAGAAGCTGTGACCCACACGCAAGACTCTGAAGCTCCTCCACAGCAAAGTGCATGATCTTGTTAAGGTGACTAGATGCAAGACATTTGTTCTTGATGAGTGCCTTGAAAACAGTATGGATTCTATCTAGAAGCTTTGCACGCTCAGGGTCATCAGACAAAGGCCAATTTTCATGAAGTAAACTTTCCTTACCATGTTGATCTCCATCACAGTCCATCCACTCAACATCTTCAAAGTCTCTGCTATCCTGAGTACTGAAATTGATATTATCACCCAATTTCTTCTTTCCAGGTGATGAATCCCGTTCAAATTCATTGCAATAAGTATCCACAAAGCATTCTTTCGCATCATCATGGCCATGTCTAGGGAATGGCTCGTCAGGAGAATCAGTTGTCTCAGATTTCAAACGTTTTTTAAGCATCCTAACTGCTGCATTTAACTCCAAAGGTCTCCAAGAACAGTTAAGAAGCATTTCGGCCCAATCGTTTTCCACACCTTGGGGTATGGTTGACTGCATTTTGGGTAATAAACTACCCATATGCTCCTGCACAACATGCTGCATGAAGGAACCAGCATCGGGAAATTTCTCATCACAGCGACAGCACATCCAAAACTTCCACGCTTTATTTAGTTCCCCAAAGGATAGGGCTTTATTGAGCAGTTCACTTGGTGAACCATCTTTTAGCGAACTGAAATGTGCCTTTAAATCCGAAATTTTAATTCTGAGAATGTCTTTCTTCTTATCCGAACTCATCGAAGTCCAATACGATTGGACCCAATCTCTTCTCTCTGCTGAAGACGCGTTCTTCCTCACGTTGCCACTTTTCCTTCTTTCTCCTACTCTCTGGCCCGACCCTGGAGAAGAATCCAGCCCCTTGCAACTGTTATTACTTCTGTCCCCATCATTCCCCGAATTAGTAGAATTGGACTTCTGCTGTAGAAGCCTAGCAGCAGCCACCCTAACCTCTATCTCTTTCCTTCGTTCTTCAGGAGTCTTGGTCGCCTTCTTGATTTCGTTTGGCCTCCTAGCCTGAACCAATCTCAGCTCCATTGGATCCTCAGTAGCCCTCCTGATCGGAATCAACCGAAACTTTTCCTCTCCATGGCCAAGATTCTTCATCCAAGTCGAGATAGATGCAATGTTTGACTTCTGAATCAAAGATCGGAGTTCAGCTTGAACATGAGCAACTCGAGCCTCAGCAGTAGGAATTTTCTGTTGATTCTCCTCCTGCAAACTCTCTTTCGCAGGGTCCACGGGGTTCTCTATACTCAAGGCCTTCTCACACTCCACCACCACCTCTTCGTACTCCTTCCCATCATTTGCTGCCTCATACAACATATTCGCATAGAAATGTGCAAACTCAATAGAATTAGGGGACAAACTCACGGACCTCCTAGCACTCTCAATCGCATTTTTCAAGTGGCGCTGTTTAGCATTTGGGTCATTAATAATCGAGGCCACTTTCAGACACACAGTCCCCTGAACACGGTGAATCAATGCAGAAAATGGAGAATTCTCGTGTTTCAAGCACAAATCCTTCATCAACCTCAGGGCTTTGGTATGGTTCCCCCTCCTCAAAGCCGTTAGAGACCGCTCGCATTCAGCCTTTATCGAAACATAGGATGCAGAAGAAGGGTTTCCAGTGGTGACATCACTTTCCAAATCCCCGGTATCAGATTTTCCCTGTGTCCTAGTGCCAGGGTTTGGGGAATGGTCGGGTAAAGGAGCACCAAATTCAACAGCTGCAGGATTGTCAGAAGTTTCGGCGGCGGCGATATCTACGACATCCACCGCCGCCACCACTGATTGTGCCTGTGAGGCCTTGGAGCGAGGAGCGATACTACGCTTCTTATGAACCATATCAGATTTTCCCAAATCTACTCAATAGCATGCATAAATTCGCAATTATCCGCGCACATAAACGCATGGGCTGATCGATTGTAAGTACAAATGTGGAGTGCATAGAGAAGGAAACTTACTCTGAAACATTGGAGAAGGCGATCGGAGGAGAGACGGATATATGTATCTATATATGTATATATATACACACACACACACGCGGGGCTGTATGTATAGATGGAGTATGTATGCGTAAATGTAGACGAACACACCTAACCGGCTAGGCAGGAGAGGGTTGGTTCTGTAGTGTGCTAAGGTGGGAGATGGATTTTTGTGCCAATTAAGGGAAAATGAGGAATTAATTCCATTTGTCAAATTTATTTGTAAATTTTTTTTATAACAATCATTCTTTTATTTTTATTAATTATTTAGTTGAGTTTTAAATCCAATAAATAAAAACATATTATAAGCAAAAATATCGATCTGTATCTACCCAAATATAATGCAATTATGCTGGTATATCAGTTCAAATTTTAATTATTTGCCTTCTTTTTAAATGATAGGTAGAGTCCGAAAATTGCGAAAATAAGCATATACGAACATTCAAAACATCTGCCTTAAGTCAAGGATTTCTTGGTCGAGTAGGTCTCCTATGAGACAGTTTCACGAATCTTTATCTGTGAGATGGATCCATCATATCGATATTCACAATAAAAAGTAATAATATTTGCATAAAAAGTAATATTTTTCATGGATGACCAAAATAAAAGATCCGTCTCACAAAATACGACTCGTGAGACCGTCTCACACAAGTTTTTGTCTTCTTGTTCTGGTGATAAGTTTGAGGTCTCGAGATCCAAATGTTTTGGATTAGAATTTCACTCTTGTGAGTTTAGATAGATATAATTATTTGACATAAATTGTATCAAAAATAAAAAAAAAATCAATCTGATCAATGATTGATAGGAAACTAAAGTGAGTATAAACGGGTAGCCAAAAAAAATATTTTTAGGAGATTTATAAAGTTTATTTTATAACAATCTTTTTTTTTTTGATATTTTTATTTCAACAAGTGGAGGAATGTATAGATATGTTTATTCATTTAAAAATTAATAAAATGACCAAAAATAATTAATTTAAGCAATTAATTTGAATAATATAGTGTAGACATATCATTCTCTTTTGTTATCCATGTGTATCAGCATGTAAGAGACTGTCTCATAAAATATTGAAATTTAAAACCGATTATCTAATTTTTTTTTTAATTCTCGTATATTAAATTATCTTAATATTTTTTTTCTCTTGTCAAGTGAAGCATGCACCATATGATGATATTTAAATAATTTTTTTAAAAGTACAAAAATAATATGATGTCTTAGTCAATGGGAAAGCTTTAGTGACCTAATTCTTTGTTCGGATAAAAATCGAGAATTTTTTGTCTCGATTTTGTATCCCATAATATCAGGACCTAAATATTCGGAATCTCGATAGATATGAAAAATATATCCGAAAGTTTATAATATCATCATATTTGGATGATATTCCGATAAATATAGGATGTGAACAACAGTAACTTCCTTTTGCTTTTCTAAGTTTAGGTTAAATAAGATAAAATGATGATAAACTCATTTTTTATTTTGTATAATTTTATTTGAATTATAATATTTGTTAAAGTGAACTTTTTAAATTTGGATGGATTATTTAATCATTTCATTTAACCTATGAAATTATGGTATATGAACAAACACCATCTAAATACGTTAGCCAATTTTTATACAGGCTTCGACCTAATATTATTAACAAAAACTTGTGTGAGACGGTCTCACGAGACGTAGTTTGTGATACGGATCTCTTATTTGGGTAATCAATGAAAAATATTACTTTTTATGCTAAGAATGTTACTTTTTATCGTCTCACAAATAAAGATTTGTGAGACCGTCTCATGACCTGCCCAATATTATTTTATTTTAAAATTACAATATTTCAACTCAATGTGTTAATAAGATTATGAAATTTTTGAAAGAAAATTAAAAAATTTAAATATTCAGGTCGAGAATCTTATCGGAATGATATTAATTTCTCGATCTCTCTCTCGACAATGATCGGGACAAGAAAAATCCTGAAAATTCATGTCGGGATTTTTTCGAAACGGGAATGAGACGAGAGTTTTGGGTTTTTTCTCATACCTAAAAAGCTTTACAAAATTTGATTTTTATTGGGGGTATGCATTTAAATATTTACATTTCTTCTTGACTTATTAAAAAACAAGTCAAATGGATATATATTATATTGTTTTTCAGTTGTTTCAATTTAAAAGTATATTTGAATTTTGAGGGTATAGAATATGCCAAAGTATACAATTACAAAAAGATATCCTCGAGAAAAAGCTAAAGGCATACTAGTGGGTGTTTTATTTTCTTATGAGAAAGAGATGAATCTTGGCAAAAAGTTTCATTTATACAAAATGATTTGGGATTTCTTGTCACGACAAATTCTCAAGACTTTTACGTATGACTTTTGAAAAATAAAATAAGAGATGCTATTTCAACTGTATTTTTTCGTGTTGTCGTCGACGTTGTAATCTTACTGTAATAATAAGAATTTAGTGCAGTGATCCACATTATTCACAAGTTTTGGGATATATCGTATATGTTTGAGAAATTTTCTTATTCAATTTGTATATTTTTGGATCAGAAATACAACATACCATAGTTCTTCTAGATTTATCATATAAACATTTTCACGTGTGTTATTTTGGTGTATATATCATATAAAAAAAATTGAGTGTGTTATTTTGGTGTCTAACATCAACACGACGCTCGATTTTTGTCTAAATGGTTCACTATTTCTTTATAAGAAATTATTATTATTATTGTTTAACGAACAATTAAATATTTTTTCTATAAAGATTATTTATAATAAAATATTAACTAAAATACATTTTTCAGAATCAACGGCATGTCATTATACCAAAACTCATAGATGTTAGCAGATACACAACTTATTTTATTTTATTAACAACTCCAACCGCCTTTCAAAAATCGATTTCAAAACTTACGAACAAACGTTCATCACTAAACCAAAAACTATAGATGACATCAAAGACATTATCTTATTTCTTTTTATATTAAGACAACGCTGAACCACATAAAGTAACAAAATTACAGTAAGGAATTTAGTTGTTCAATGAAACTCGATTAACTATCAAATAAATGAAACTAATTATATAAATAATTAAAATACAAATTTAATATGTAAAAAGGTTAATAATTCTACAAAAACGTATTTGACTGGATAGAATAATTATTGTAGATAAAATTGTGGTGAATATTCTAGGAATATTATTTTAATAATAAAACTCGACTTTTTTGACGATGGAATTTTGGTTCTGATTATGGGTAAAGTCTATATTAAAATATAACTTTTGGTTGGAAATAACCTAAAGAACTCATGTTTTTATATTTTATTAATTAATTAATATTTACTATATTATTATCATATAATAAAATAAATGTTATTATTATTTTTAAAATATAATTTTCCACTAAAAAGGCAACATTTATTAATATCCTCAATTTTTTATTATAATTTTTTGTTGGGCCATGTCCAGCTAAATCTTCAACTAGCTTAAATCTTAAGCCCAGGGTAGGCCCACTTGCCCATATGAGATGTCCAAAAGCCCAAACCCATTATATTCTATCTATTATTACCTTTTTTTTTAAATTGAAAAATAAACAATAAATAAAATCCAAATGTTTAATTTCCAGTAATCCTGCCCTCCAACTCTACATATTCCAATATTATTATTTTTATGTTATTCATTGCATAATTTCGTCACTCCTCTTTTGTATTATTTATCTCTATTCTCTTCCAAAATAAAGAACGTCGTTCGTTGAGATGCAATAATTGATCATGTCAGAAGATCGGTCGATACATTTGAGTTATTGTATAATTTGAAATATTATAATTGAATTGTTATTTTTAACTGATATTTTTTGTCAAAGGGTTCTTTCTTGATCCTACATTAGTATGGGAGACAAAATGTGTTTAATTGTCATGGATTGTAGTAAATACAATCACTGAAAATGAATACTATAATTTAGAATTAAACCTTCATATTAACTAGTAACCGTGACACACGCGTTGCGTGTGTCCTGAATACATGTGGCTAATATATTAAATATTCATGATATTACAAAATAATGACGTCACAACATAAAAAACATAGTTTATTTTTCACTGGTGGGTAATTTGCAGAAGAAATAATATTATTTTTCACGTGAACAGTTTCCTTATGACGGTGAATATAATATTATTTGGTAAGAAAAAATATAATATAAAAAATGAGAAAGGGTAAAATAGAAAAGAAAGTTGGTGTCCTCATAGAGCGGTTATTATTAGGGCTCAACTATAATAAAATAGTAAATAGTAAATATAAAAAATTAAAAAGAGTAAAACATGAAAGAAAGTTGGTGTCCTCATAGAGCGGTTATTATTAGGGCCTCATACTTAATATAATAGTACAGATATTGGTTAAAATATAAATTTTTATGACAATTAATATATCAGAAAGTTGAGTAGGTCTTTTGTGAGACGGTCTCACGATCTTTATCTACGAGACATGTCAACTCTACCGATATTCACAATAAAAAGTAATATTCTTAGCATAAAAAGTAATATTTTTTCATGGATGACCCAATTAAGAAATCTTTCTTACAAAATACAACTCGTGAGACCGTCTCATATAAATTTTTGCCCAAAAAATTATATATATCGACAGAAAATCCAACCAAAATATACTAACCATTTAATCTATTTGACTAAACTTCTTAGATATTATAAAAATTGCAATAATTATGCAATATTTTATATTATCGAAGAAAATAATGTTTTTTAGACGTGATAAAATAATCGAAAGACTTTTAAAACAAATCAAATGAATGAGAGAAATAAAAGCAACAAGCAAGAGAAATGAATATGAGCAAATTTATGAAACATTTATAAATATGATATAATCTATAATTTTTTAAAATAGTTTATAGATTATAAATAAATATTAAAAAATAAAAGATAGTTGTTGTAGATAGATATTTTATTTTTTGATTTGACAATTTTGCGAAAGGTATAACTGAGTCTTAAACAAGACAAAAACTTATATGAGACGGTCTCACAGATCATGTTTGTGAGACGGATCTCTTATTTGGATCATACATGAAAAAATATTACTTTTTATGCTAAGAGTATCACTTTTTATTGTGAATATGAGTAGGGTTGACCCTGTCTCACAGATTAAGATCCGTGAGACGGTCTCACATGAGACCCACTCCTTAAACAAATATCTTATTTTAAATTTGAGATTTTGTTGTTTTATTAATCCGTTGACATATAGTGATATATGATTAATTAAGATTAATTTTTTGACAAAAACTTGTGTAAAACGGTCTCACTGGTCGTATTTTCTGAGACATATATATTATTCGATCGGATTATCTATGAAAAAATATTATTTTTTATACTAAATGTATTACTTTTTATTGTGAATATCGGTAGGGTTGACCCGTCTCACAGATAAAGATTCGTGAGACCGTCTCACAAGAGACCTACTCTAATTTTTTTATGGTATGAGAACCTGTAAATTTTCGGTCTAAAGCAATATTCATCCACGTAAAATACACTGGATAAACTCTATGGGACAAATCTTTTCATAATATATTGATATAAAAAATCAAACTATCGCCCTAAAACGGACCATATCTATAGTTTTACGTGAACAATGTATTAAAAAAAAAATAATCGGACCTTGTAATAACTATTAGATTTACCCGAAGATAGCAATTAGAATCCAAAACATTTCCCAAATTTTGGAACAAATGTGACGTCGGCATGGATACTGTGAAGGGTAAAGAGGGGCAAAATTGGAATTCACAGCTTTTATTATTATTCTTCTTCTTCTTTAAGACTGAAGAATATTGAACAAAATAAAATCGAATCACAGGTCTCGCTCTCCTTCATATTCGCTTCGCCCCGCCGCATCTGCGCCATTTTCCCCGCCAACATGCCTTCTCCTTCTTCTTTCTACGCATTTTCACCGTCTCCGGCCGTTAAGTGCGTAGCTCACAGCACGAACTGATTTAGTGAGGTTTTAATTGCAAGATTCTGGAGTTCTTGCTCCTGACTTGAGGGTTACTTCAGCGCCTTGGTAAACTCTCGGTTCCGGATTTATAGAAGGTCCGGTTTCTGCCAGAGCATTAAGGGCCCGAAAGTTCTTTTCTTTTCTTTTTTTGGTTGTAGCAGAAACGCGCGCTGGGTGGAATTAATATTGGAAATAGGCTCGACTTGTTGATGTCCGGCCGTCAGAACGGTGGCCACTGGTTTTGTATACTGTTTGTTGTATATATATCTGGCATAGCCAGCTCGGAAAAGAGAACGGGTGATCATATTTCGGGCTGGTTTGTATTTTGATTTTTTTGTCGTAACATTTTTGTGGTAAAAAATGGACAAAGATGTTAGGGATTCAGGAAATCCTGATGTCAGATCCTCGTACTGGTTAGATGCCTGTGAGGACGACGACTATTTTGTTCATTTAGGAGCTAACACAACTCTGGTTCCCGAATCATACTCTCAGGAGGGTTCCCATGACCCTTGTTTCTTTGATAGTAGTGAACCATCGAAGAAGAGGAAAGTTTGGGATAGGACTTCAGGCAGGAAGAGACATCGAGGTTCAGATGATATAGAGAAGGATGTGAGGGGTAGGGATCGAGTTAGAAGAAGAGAACGCTATAATTCATGTAGTTGGAAGGATAGAGAGTTTAGGGAAGCAAAGGGTTTCTGGGAGAGGGATAAAGCAACAAATGAATTGATCTTCCAAGTGGGTTCTTGGGAATCTTGTCGAAATAAAAAAGATAAGGTGAACAATGAGAAAATCAGCAAAGGCGATGAAGATTTGGAAGAAATCAAAGTTGATGAGCCGAAAGAGAAGTTTCCCGAGGAGCAAGCTCGCCAATATCAGTTGGATGTTCTTGAACAGGCAAAGAGTAGAAACACAATTGCTTTTCTTGAAACGGGGGCTGGAAAAACACTGATTGCTGTCCTGCTTATAAAAAGTATCAGCCTAGAGTTGCAAGAACAAAATAAAAAATTACTTGCAGTCTTTTTGGTACCCAAAGTTCCACTCGTGTATCAGGTAACGATCTACTGGGCAAGGAGTGATTCTTTTCTCTTTCAAGTTGTAAGTCCTATTAAGTTCAATCTTTAAATGCAGCAAGCAGAAGTAATCCGCGAGCGAACTGGTTATCAAGTTGGCCATTACTGTGGTGAAATGGGTCAAGATTTCTGGGATGCGAGGAGGTGGCAACGTGAGTTTGAAAGTAAGCAGGTAGTTTTAAATGTCACACTTATGGTTGTAATTGAAATGAAGTGTCTGTGGGTATGTATATGCCAAGCTTCTCTTTTTCCTCCTTTCAAGTGTTTGTTCAATTTGTCGGGCGTAGGACGAGCGATAATATTAATATTGTAAAATTAAAATTAGTGGTTCATTTGATTTTTTAGCATTGATAATGATGCCCTCGATTAAATTGAATACTGTAAAAAAACACTCTAATTTAGTCCAGCTCTTATATCATCTGAGTTGTACCATTTGCAGAGTCAAATTCTCACGGCAAAGCTCACTTCATATTCTAGATATATTTCCTCTTTTGGTGACGTAAATCGCCTTGAAATGGTGGAGATTGGACATTAAACCTGTCAGTTTTGATAATGCAGAAATGAGAATGAGCTTGGAGGCATAAAGTAGATTTACCTTATCTAATGAATTGTAAAACTGAAAAAAAAACTCAAAAATTGGCATTACTTTTAGATTGCAACTATGTAACGGTTGCTTTTGCCAAGATTGTTTAAAAATTAAGAATTGTAAACTATGAAAAATATTACATTATTGCGTGGAAATTTAACATAACAATTGGAGCTTGTTGCAGTTATACATCTGCTCAATTTTTGAATTGGAGGGTTGTGTCTTGAGAACAGAGTTTGTGCTTGGAGTTGCATGGTTGTAGTTTACCCGCATCTCATTTTACCTGACTCCACTGCGGCCAAGCCTTGTGTCCCTAATTTTTTAAGAGGCTGTGGTAAAACTAGTTACCTATCATAGTGTAACATGGTAACACCGATGTACCTATTTTAGTTTTGCAAAGATAAAGTGCATAAAGTAATAACGTATCAAGCCAAAGCAATGGTAAATAACTAGTAGAAAATGATTTGAATCTGTCTACACGTGTCTCAATCTCCACTCACCTTAAAGTGGAGAAATAAATTAGTGTGGAAAATCGAGGCCATGTTCCAGAGGTGAGCTTGCGTGTTGGAAAAATCTCTGTTGAATGTTAAAGAAAGCATGTCAGTAATGGGATAATTTGTTGGAACTTTTGGGAATCTTATTAAGATTTCTCTACCATCTGGTGAGATTCAATCAAAGTTGGAGCATTATCATCTTATAATAATACTTCTTCAGTATGTTCTTTCCCGTTAAGACAAATGGCTCTCGGTGATTTATATATTAAAGTAATAAGCTTCGTGAGAGCGACGCTATTCATCCATTTCAGAACTTACCTGTTTGGTCTGTTTTTTTAAAATTTGGATATTCCATACTTGCATTACCTGAGACCAAGTGAAGAAGCATGGTCTATTCCCTAGGGGCGTATTTGGTCACTCTGGCTTTCAGTCAATAACTTATAGAACTTTTCTACATTTTTTTTCACTTGTTTCTTAATTAGTCATGTTTTGTGAATAGCACACTTAAACTTCAGTTGCCATTATGTGACACATGCGCTTTAAAAACAGTGAAATAGCAGTTCAGAACTATCTCAAATTCCTATGGTAAATACATAATAGCTTTTGGATATATGGTCATTTGAAAGCACAGTGGTGTAGCTATACGATTGGCAGATTTTGGGCCAATTATAGTTGTCTACTGGTAGGCGTTGTATTTGTTATATTTTTACTAAAATTTCAGGAATTTCTTGAAATATGTGCAAAATTATTGTTCTGAAGTTACAATGTCCGAGCACTGAAATATACTCTGGAAAACTTTTGGAAGCTCTTAACACGTTTCTTACTTCTGTTGCTCTTTAATCAGGTCTTAGTGATGACGGCTCAAATTCTTTTGAATATACTTAGGCACAGTATAGTGAAAATGGAAGCAATAAATCTCCTTATTCTGGACGAATGTCATCATGCAGTAAAGAAGCATCCTTATTCATTGGTGATGTCTGAGTTTTATCACACAACACCAAAAGAGAAGAGGCCATCAGTTTTTGGGATGACCGCATCTCCTGTCAACTTGAAGGGTATTTTTCTTATTTGTGTCTCTATATCGCAAAGTATTAGGTTCTTCTAGAAAACATCACATGGCTTTTTCATCTATAGATACAAACATAAGTTTTTGTTGTTTCTCTTTTGATAATTTTCTTGCACTAGGTTTTGTGTTGGTCCCTTATGTTTTTTCATTGAAGTTTCTTGAGCTGAAAAACTTTGTACTTGGTTGTTGCAGGTGTTTCTAGCCAAGTGGATTGTGCAGTAAAAATTCGAAATCTGGAGAGTAAACTAGACTCTGTAGTTTGTACCATTAAAGACCGCAAGGAACTGGAGAAACATGTACCGATGCCTTCAGAAGTGGTGGTGGAGTATGATAAAGCTTCTAGCTTATGGTCTCTTCATGAAAAAATAAAACAAATGGAACAGACTGTTGAAGAGGCAGCTCGGTCAAGCTCTAGAAGAAGTAAGTGGCAATTCATGGGAGCAAGAGATGCTGGTGCTAAGGAAGAGCTACGTCAAGTTTATGGTGTCTCTGAACGAACAGAAAGTGATGGTGCTGCTAACTTAATCCAAAAGTTGAGGGCAATCAATTATGCACTTGGTGAATTAGGACAGTGGTGTGCTTACAAGGTGATTTGTATACTTTATTATAGATTGTATTCTACACTAGTCTTACGCAATTGATGTCCTAGTTTGCCTACTTGTATCTGTATATTTTTGCTATCTCTTCCTTCATTTTTGGATGGGCTGGTGGTGATGTTGGGATGTGGATATGCTGACAGCCAAAACATAAAAAGCTTTGGTCTGGCTGGCTGAAATTATTGGCCTCATGCCGTTTTTTTTTGCCTTTTCTTTTCAATTATTTTTGTCAGGTTGCGCATGCATTCTTAACGGCTTTGCAAAATGATGAAAGGGCAAACCACCAACTTGATATCAAGTTCCAAGAATCTTACCTAGTCACAGTTGTCTCTCTCTTGCAATGTAATCTGTCTGAAGGAGCCATTTCAGAGAATAATGCTACAGGTTCTGACATGGATGATGCATCTGTAAATGGGAATGAGCCCGATGAACTTGAGGAAGGGGAACTCGCTACCAGTCACAGTGAGTACTTTGCCATCGATTGCCCTATGCTGTAGACATTTTGTCATTATCCAACTTAATGACTATCTCTGAACTCTGAGCAAGAGTACCCAATTCTTTCCAGGGATAGTGAAACGACCAACTGATTTTATCTACTTGATTTATGTATCGTCCAAGTCTTAGACTTGAAAAATATCCTGAATTAAATTAGTTGTTTGTTTGTGCCTTTGATTATGTAGATCATTATGGATGACCTGTATTGCTAAAAAAAAACTGTTACTCTTTTATAATGTTGCAGGCGTTTTTTCTTCTTCACTACCCTGTTTTATTAATTTGATCAATTAGACAGTAAATTTAACGAATCAACAATAATTTATTTAATGTCAGCTGTACTTTTTCTTGGATATCCACTATATTTATTGCCATGGAGGATTTGCTTGTCAGAGGAACCAGTCTGATGGAGGTTTGCATGCCTTATTAGATTTTGCTTGCAGTTTTATAATTTGACGGATGCTACTTTATGCTTGAGTTATCAGTATTTGTGTTTTGGTTCTTTTCGTGTGTATCTTACAACTTGATAGCAGTTTTTGGTCCCCGAATTTGTCATTGGATGGATAATGTTATGATATGCGTGTCTGTTAGTTGTCTCTGGTGGGGAGCATGTTGATGTGATTATTGGAGCTGCAGTTGCTGATGGAAAGGTGACTCCAAAGGTGCAGTCATTAATCAAAATACTTCTAAAATATCAGCACACGGAGGATTTCCGTGCAATAATCTTCGTGGAACGTGTTGTGGCAGCCTTGGTTCTTCCTAAGGTCAATTGAGAACAGCAAACAAGTATTATAGTTTGAAGTCGTTTCTTGCTAGCTAGTGTCTTCCTAAATGAATTAAAGTTTCTGGTATATGTTCAGGTGTTTATGGAACTTCCATCTCTAAGTTTTGTCAAATCAGCAAGTTTGATAGGGCACAACAATAGTCAAGAAATGCGAACCTCTCAAATGCAAGATACGATTGCCAGATTTCGAGACGGTCGTGTATGTTAAACTGTCAAATATGTTACTTGAAGTTCCCTCGATAAATTTCTATCAACTTATTTGGTGTTTACCTGTTTGGCAGGTGACTGTCTTAGTTGCCACTAGTGTTGCTGAGGAGGGACTTGATATTCGGCAATGTAATGTTGTCATCCGCTTTGATCTTGCCAAAACTGTATTGGCTTACATTCAGTCCAGAGGTCGAGCTAGAAAACCTGGATCAGATTATATTTTGATGGTTGAGAGGTAATCTCTGTGCCATAACTTTACTTTCCCATTAATTTATGAAGTGACGACTTGTGTAGCTTACTTTGAAATTAATGATTCATTTGCAGAGAGAATCTGTCCCATGTAGCGTTTTTAAAGAATGCTAGGAATAGTGAAGAAACTTTGCGGAAAGAAGCCATTGAGAGAACTGATATTAGTCATCTCAAGGATACCTGCAGCATAAATTCAGGAGAGGCTGTAGATGGTACGATGTACCAGGTGAAATCAACAGGTGCTGTAGTTAGCTTAAATTCAGCTGTTGGACTCATCCACTTTTACTGCTCTCAACTGCCTAGTGACAGGTCACTCTTTCTCTCTCTGTAGAGAAATACAAACACTCTACACACGTGAGGAAAATCTCCCCGCACTTTTCATGCAGGCACTTCTTATCATTTTGCAGTTTCTCGACCTTTTATACATGCAGGTATTCAATTCTTCATCCAGAGTTTACAATAAAGCATCATGAGACGCCAGGAGGCCTGATGGAATATTCATGTGAGCTTCAACTTCCATGTAATGCACCCTTTGAAAAACTGGAAGGTCCTCCATGCAAGTCGATGCGTCTTGCACAGCAGGCATGATTATGTTAAAAATCTTCACGCCACATTTGAGTTCTTATTGGGGGGCATATCTATATGACAAATTATGGAATCTGTAGGCTGTTTGTTTGGCTGCTTGCAAGAAGCTACATGAGATGGGAGCATTTACTGATATGCTATTGCCAGACAAGGGAATTGGGGCAGAAACTGACAAAGTTGAACAAAATGATGAAGGAGATCCTCTCCCAGGGACTGCAAGACAGAGAGAATTCTACCCTGAAGGTGTAGCTGATATTCTCCAGGTTAGGTCCTCCTGTCCTTGTTCGTATGAGCAGACTTATGCTTTGAAGGTGGTTCACTTGACATGCCTTAATGATTGATATTTACCTACGTTTTCTTGAAACTGAAGTATCATTAGGAAGCTTTGTTAGTTGAAGTACAGATAAGCTCCCTTTCTCAATCAAGAGCATATGTACATGCTAAATTGTACTCAAATATGTACGAGTTTGTCTGCATGAAAGCATTGTTGTTTGTGACCCCTTACGGTGATTGTTGGAAGACAATTTCTAATGAAGTCAAATTCTGGATGAATAGATTTGCAGTTAAGTCATACATGGTCTTCTAATCTGCAGAATTTGCGCATAATATCAAAATGAATTGAACACCAGAAATATCAAATGGTTGTTTTGGTGAACATATGGTGTGGTATTAATGATCCCGGGGCGTCTCTCAATGTATTAAAGCGGGAGAAAGAATCATATCCATTTTTCTGCCCATATCTCTTCGTTACTATTCTGATTCTCTGAAATTTTATCCAACCACTTTTAACATATATGAGATGTTTAATTAGGGTACTGTTTAACTGATTGACTGGAGTCACTCACAAAGTTTAAAATATCTCACCTAGGTGACCATATCTCTTTTACGTGTTACTTTGGCATATCTCAGTGAATTACTAGGTTAGAACAAGATGAAAGTTCAAATTTCTTAGCATATTTTGATGTATTAAGAAAAGGAAAATGACTTCAGTTTCTATAGTATTATTGCTAGTCTTTCTTAATCATGGTTAAAAATTAAAGGAAACTTGTGAGTGGATAGGAGCAATGTAATGCGTGCTAGTAGTTAAACTTAACAAATTACCCAGTTCACAAATAAAAATATAGCACGTGTTAGTTCACTGTTCATGTACCGGTACAGAAGTAAATTTCCCTCAAATTGTTTTGGCATATATTATTTGGTAGTTTGAGTCATGTGATGACAATATGTTTACTGTCAACCGCTGACAAGAGATTCACATTAAATGGAAATTATATTATACAAACCACAAATTAATGTTCTCGATTAGAAACAAGGTAGATCTCAAGATTTCAGTCACAACTAATGTGTTACAAACAGGTCACCGTTCCTATGCCGAACAGAACAATTAAACATGTTTAATTGGTTTTAGAACCTGTATATGAATGAAGGTTGTGAATCTATTGTAACAAGCTTGTTAGGGCAAACGAATGTATCAACAGAGTGGTTGTATATTGCTTGGTGATACGTCTTTCGTTGGGATCTGCTGTTAGGATCCCTGCAGTGTCAGAGGCTTCCAGTATTTTTATGCCATGTTTCGATCAAATAAACAAGTCTATTGGTCATGGATTCTCCTTATTATCCCTACATTTTATGTCAATTCTCTGTTGTGGGATTTTAGAAGCATATACCTACCTTTTTCTTTGCAGGGAGAGTGGATATTATCTGGAAAAGGCTCTGAAGAACCCAAGATTTTTAATCTTTACATGTACTCTGTCAATTGTGAAAATACTGGCTTCTCAAAAGATCCCCTCCTAAACCAAGTGTCAGAGTTTGCAGTAATATTTGGCGCTGAGTTGGATGCTGAGGTACCTTATTTTTATTTTAAGCTCAACAACAGTAGAGTTCTTCATTTGCTCCCATATACTTACCAGGTTTTATCAATGTCGATGGACTTATTTGTCGCTCGGGCTGTGATAACAAAGGCTTCCCTTGTTTATGAAGGGCCGATAAAAATCAGAGAAACTCAGGTGTGCAAATCCTTTGATTATTTGAATGCTGTGCTTGACTTAGAAATGATAGATTGAGAAAGCACCAACATTTTTCTGTATACAGTTGACTTTGCTTAAGAGCTTCCATGTACGCTTGATGAGCATTGTATTGGATGTGGATGTTGAACCATCTAACACTCCTTGGGACACTGCGAAGGCGTATTTATTTGTTCCTTTGGCGGGAGGAAAATCGACAGATCCAGTACATCTTATTGACTGGGCTCTAATTGATGAAGTTACAAAGACAGATGCATGGATTAATCCCCTTCAGAGGGCTAGACCGGATGTTTACCTTGGCACCAATGAGAGAACGCTAGGTGGAGACCGTAGGGAGTATGGATTTGCAAAATTACGACATGGCATGGCCAATGAACAGAAAAGCCATCCTACTTATGGCATTAGAGGAGCTGTTGCCCAGTTTGATGTGGTCAAGGCATCTGGATTAGCACCTCATCGTGATGCTAGTAGAGTACCCTTTCAAGTTGATTTAACAAATGGAAAATTGATGATGGCTGATTCCTGTATTATGGTTGAAGATCTGGGAGGAAAAATTATCACGGCAGCTCATTCTGGAAAGAGGTTCTACGTTGATTCTGTGCGCTTTGATATGACAGCTGAGAACTCATTCCCGAGGAAGGAAGGCTACCTAGGTCCTCTGGAGTATGGTTCTTACGCTGAATATTATAAGCAAAAGTATGTTTCCTTTACTTTAAATTTGCTTAAATTTATTATGTGTTGACTCTTTCCCTACTGCATGGATGATGTGTGTATGAATATGAATTCATCCATGTATCTGGATGCTTTTATTGATAATTTCACTTTGATATGTGCTAGCTTGGAAAGATTTTGGCTGGGAATCCAGAAAATCTGTTTCGGAAGATAATTAAAAAAAGGATAAAAAATCGACATTTGATTAGGTTTTCGGTAATTTTCAATTTGAGAGTTTTAAAAGAGTATTAGAAGCGTTGGATGAGAAAATTTTGAATTATGTAGCGATGTTATACTTTTTCAAGGTTTTGGATAGTTTTGTTATTGGACAGTGGGGAGGAATTAAAATTTTAAAAATATGTTTGTGTTTTTGGAATGATGCAGCGATAGTGAAAGATAAAAAAAATGGCTGTATTTTATGTTTTTGGAATGATGCTCTGATAGTGAGGAAAATTTTTATCTGAAGTGAATAAATTCAAGCTGGTAACTGGGATTTCGAGTAGAAATCCAAAATGACTAGGCCTTACCCTTTTGCTTTTAACCTATTTTGTGTTCAAGAGTTGGCTATTTCTAGTGAATTTGAAAAAAATCAGATTTATCCATCATTGTAATTATTGGAGGGAGTATAAACATTTGTGTATGAATAAGGTGGTTTATAAGTGTTTTACATTGTTTTGAGTATATTTATTTTAGTTGCTAGAAGACTAGAAGCCTTCAAACATTGAGCAAATTCCATTCTCTACTTGCAGCATGGTGACCTTGCTGACCAAATTAATTGTAGGTATGGGGTAGAATTGATCTATAGACAGCAACCTCTTATAAGAGCCCGTGGTGTTTCATATTGCAAGAATCTCTTATCTCCACGGTTTGAACATTCAGACGGTATGCTCGTTGGTTAATTTTTTATTTTTATCATTTTGGTGTTTATCATTTTGTTTGGCTATTTGATTACCCATGGAAGTTTCTATGATAGGTCATGATGCTGTATCTGAAGAAACACCTGAGAAAACATATTATGTTTTCCTCCCTCCTGAACTATGTTTTGTACATCCTCTTCCTGGTTCACTAGTTAGGGGTGCTCAAAGATTGCCATCTATTATGAGGAGAATTGAAAGCATGCTACTTGCTGTTCAACTCAAGGATATCATTAATTATCCTGTTCCGGCTTCTAAGGTATTCTAGAATTCTATAAACCGATTCTTGAAAGTCACTGTCAACGTACACCTGATCTGTGATCCGGCTATTTGCAGATCTTGGAAGCCTTGACTGCAGCTTCATGCCAAGAGACCTTCTGCTATGAAAGAGCAGAGCTTTTAGGAGATGCTTACCTGAAGTGGGTTGTGAGTAGATTTCTTTTTCTAAAATATCCCCAAAAACATGAAGGTCAGCTCACTAGAATGAGACAGCAAATGGTGAGCAACATGGTACTTTATAGGTTTGCGTTGAACAAAGGGCTTCAGTCATACATCCAGGCAGATCGATTTGCTCCATCTAGATGGGCTTCACCTGGGGTGCTTCCTGTCTTTGATGAGGACACCAAGGAAGCAGATTCGTCACTTTTTTATGAAGAAATAGATTCCGACGAGAGGTTAAGCAGAAAGATCCACAATACTGATGGATATGAAGAAGACGAAATGGAAGATGGGGAACTTGAGAGTGACTCAAGTTCATATCGTGTGCTCTCTGGAAAAACTCTGGCTGACGTTGTGGAAGCATTAATTGGTGTCTATTATGTCGAAGGTGGAAAGTGTGCTGCCAACCACCTTATGAGATGGATTGGAATTGAGATTGATTTTGATTTGAAGGAAATTAAATACTCAGTCAAGCCGAGCACTGTTCCAGACAATATACTGAAAAGTATCGATTTTGATTCATTAGAAGGTTCTTTGAATTGCAAGTTCAGTGATAGAGGGTTGCTTGTAGAAGCTATAACTCATGCATCACGTCCATCTTCAGGAGTGTCTTGTTATCAACGACTAGAATTTGTTGGTGATGCAGTGTTAGATCATCTCATCACAAGGTACTTGTTCTTCACGTATACAGATTTGCCTCCAGGACGTTTAACCGACTTGCGAGCTGCTGCTGTAAATAACGAGAACTTTGCACGTGTGGCTGTCAAACATAACCTTCATACTCATCTTCGTCATGGTTCAAGTGCCCTTGAGAAACAGGTTTCCAATTTTTTTCTTTTTCGTTTACCTCTAGGGTTTTATATGTCCATTGCTTTTATTTTAACCCACTTTCAGATTCGGGATTTTGTGAAAGAGGTTCAGAATGAACTTTCAAAACCTGGGTTCAACTCTTTTGGTTTGGGGGATTGCAAAGCACCAAAAGTTCTTGGAGATATTTTTGAATCAATTGCTGGGGCTATCTTCCTTGATAGTGGATGTGTTACTGCATCTGTATGGGAGGTTAGCTTCATTAATGTGACCCGTCAGAATTTTTTTGACTCATATAGTGTTGTTAGGGATGGGCTGGGAGGTTTGAGTTGGAAATGTGTTGGTGTAAATTTCCAGGTCTTTCAGCCGTTGCTGAACCCGATGGTTACTCCAGAAACGCTCCCGATGCATCCTGTTCGAGAATTACAAGAGCGATGCCAGCAACAAGCTGAAGGCCTAGAATACAAAGCTACTCGGACCGGGAACCTGGCTATTGTGGAAGTTTATGTTGATGGTGTGCAGATTGGGGTTGCCCATAATCCGCAAAAGAAAATGGCACAAAAACTGGCCGCTCGAAATGCTCTCGTTGCTCTGAAAGAAAAGGAGTCAGCTGAAGCCAAAGAGAGTGGTGAGGTTGATGGAAAAGAGAAGAATGGTAGCCAAAGTTTTACCAGGCAGACCTTGAATGATATCTGCTTGCGTAGAAACTGGCCAATGCCTATATACCAGTAATAGCTCTTTTTCTAGGTTGAAATTTTTAATTAATAATGTTTTTGGAGAAAATATTCATTTATGTGGCTTTTTTTTAAACGTTTCAGGTGTATACATGAGGGTGGTCCAGCACATGCAAAAAGATTTACCTTTGCTGTGCGTGTTAATACTTCTGATAGAGGATGGACCGATGAATGCATCGGTGATCCAATGCCGAGTGTCAAGAAAGCGAAGGATTCTGCCGCAGTTCTTCTTCTGGAACTTTTGAATAAATGGTATACACGATAATTCTTTTACAGAAAAGCTAGGTTGGATGCTTAAGTCATCTAGCAACTGATCTGAAAGATTACATTTACGTCTCTTTTGTATTCGCATCATTTAATTCATGAACAGTCCATCAAGGCCTGTGAACCTTCATCTCTCTCCTGGTCTTCTTTATAGCTTTGGCTAGCAAGTTTAACTTGGGATTCCGATGGGATAGGATAACAGAAAAGTAAAGAAAATAAATTTTAACCGCCTCCTCATTTTCTGTCTTTGGACATGGAGTTGTAGGAAAACATTTGGCAATGAATTTATTCATTCCCTTACCTGTTCCCCTCAGCTTCAGATACAAACTTCTATGATGTGTTCTTGTGTTTCTCAACTCCAAGAGCAGAACTTGAAAATGGTATTTTGCTTCATTTGTCATGATTATTAGTGGGCTCTTTCCAAAATGAAATTTGTGCTGGCAAATAGGAATTCAGGATCTGACTGTAGGCCGATTGAGGGGACCTGCAAATTTTTTCTGTTGTTGCCACCTCATTTGAAATGGTCAAGTTCAATTCTGCTGTGTTTATCATATCAATTGCATGTATATCGTGTGTTTGCATGGCGTTTTTTAACACCACAAATGTCAGCGAACACCAATGGGGATTTGCATCCACAATCAAACATATATAATTGAGTTTCGAACTTGAGAAATCGTCTCATGAAATCGTTTTAGGAAAAATGGATTTTAAACATATAATTTATCTAAACACCGAAAAATATTTTTAATACAGTTTATTTAACTATTAATTTTATATAGAGAACTTCAATGGGTGATTTGTCCTGATGTACATCATAACTATTTGGAGATAGAGATGTAAACGAATCAAATCGTTTGTGAGTTATTCGAAGCTCGATTCGATAAAAGCTCGTTTGAGCTCGTTTAATGAGGTTCGTTAAGATAAACAAACCAAACTCAAGCTTTACAATATGCGGTTCGTTAGCTCGTGAATATGTTCGTTAGTAAGTTCATTAGTAATCTTTTAGATGAAAAAATAATAGTTTTGATATTGATTTTGTATATTTTTTTATGAAATATATAGAAAAATCTATTAAATTTATTTATTATAATAAATTTACAAATTTTAATAAGAATAATATATTTTTCTTTAAATATATAATTTATTTTTTAATAATTTAATGAAAATTTAAATGTATAATTCATATTTATTAAGTTTGTTTAAGTTTGATAAATGCTTGAATAAGCTCATGAGCCATGTATATATTCGTTAAATAAAGCTCGAGCTCGGCTCGATTATAAACGAACCAAGCTCAAACATTTAAGAGTTCGGCTCGACTCGACTCGACTCGATTTCATCCTTATTTGGAGACCATTCTTTAAGCAGCATGCGGAAAGTCTAAAGAAAAAGTTCGCCATCTTTTCTTGAATATATAACAAAGCAGTGGGCTTGAATTTGAATATTAGTTGCGAAAAAGTTAGCTTTTTTGAATGGCAAGCCAATAAGCAAAATGATGGATGATATAAAATCTCTTTAATAAATTATTTTTAAATAAACAAAAAAGCACTTTGGGTACTTATCCTTTATGCTTTTTGGTGATTTAATAATAATTTTGACCTCATAATATTAATAAATAGGATGGTAACCACTCTACTACTTTGATTCTCCCCTTGTTCTTCATGATAATGTAGTTCACCTACACTACCTAATTCTTTAAAAATGCATCCCTCTCAATACATTATTTATTATATTTTAAAAACATATTTTGGAATTGTGGTTATTCTATTGTCATTTAATAATATGTACATTTGAAAATATTATGCAAAAATTTATTGAGAGATGGTTTCACTGGTCAATTGAGTAGGTCTCTTGTGAGACAGTCTCACGAATCTAAATCTGTGAGGCGAGTCAACCCTATCGATATTCACAATAAAAAGTAACACTCTTAGCATAAAAGGTAATATTTTTTCATGGATGACTCAAATAAGAGATCGAGCAGTGAGACCGTCACACAAGATATGATCTGTGAGACTGTCTCACACAAGTTTTTGTCCTGGTCAATTTTGTGAGACAGATCTTGGACTCGACCCGAACAAACTCATTAAAAAGTTTTACTTTTCATGATAACCATGGATATGATCAACACGTCTCATATATAATGTTAATTTTGTGATATATATTTCGACTCGAACCAGCTCAGAAAAGATAACAATTTTTATGCAAAAAATATATTATTTTTCATATTAAATATGAATCGATTCAACTCCTCTTATATAATACTTACTCTACTTAAAGTTCGTGTTTGTCAAAACTGGTATTTTTTGTAACCAATTTCAATTTCATATTAATTAATATTGGGATTGACCAAATTGCAATACACGCGTATTACAACTGATTCCTATACTTTTTTATTATTAATTAATAATTAATTAATGGTCTTCGCTTATGTTTCTTTTACTTGGTCTTTGAACTAATCATGCTAAGTCATCGTTTGGTGTCTTAGTCAAGAAGACGACCCCGTAAACTACTACTAATACTTCATAATTAAAGAAAATAATCATAAATCGATGCCAACAAATAATTCGATCTTCTTTCATTAATGATTTCGTTCGCGGATGTAAACTTCGTGTCTCTATCGAGTCGAATTTTCGAAATTTTAAGGGTCGTGTGCTATCTGATCTTTTTTGTAGTCGAGTTCGAGTCATTCGTTCGTTACACTAATTTTTGGAAATTGCTTGAATCAAATGGAATAATGGAGAATCATTTGAAGAAAATATTGGATTAAATATTGTTGGATTAAATATTAGTAACATGACCCATTATTTGGTATTGTCATCGTCTTTGAAAAATATGTTTTAAATTTATATAACTTTTTAAAGTATAATATAAATTTTTTTCTTTTAAAATTAAAAATTTTAGTACGATATACTCATACTCTAATATTAATCAAGTAATCATTCTCCTTGGAAACCAGGTAAATCTTTTGGTTGTATTTTTTCGAATCTCCGAAAACAAAAGTATTTCAGAGTCCAGACAAGTGAAAAGTAATATTTTTTATTGATTGAAACAGATTAGAGACATGTCTCACAAAATTGACGTGTGAAACCATCTATTATAAGTTTTTTTGTTGTTTTAAACTTAAAAATTTAACAAGTTGATATGATCTATGTTTACAATAATAAAAAATAATTTTAACATAAAAGTTAACATTTTTTCCTTTACAAAATCAGATGGAAAATCTATATCACAAAATTTATATGTGAAACAGTCTTATACAAGTTTGTTTTATTTTAAACTTAAAAAGTTATTATTTTAGCATAAATTTTTTTAAAAAAATTATGAAATTAAATTAAGAAATTCAAAAGAATTTGTTCCAATTTATATTTTAAAATCGATCAAATTAATTAACAAAAAAAAATGCGTGTGTGTGTCTATATATATATATATATATATATGTAATAATTAGCAATAAAAATCAATTAGTAATAGAATAATTAAGAATTAATAATAGCATGATAGTAATTAAATGAGTGTTTATTATATTCAAACAGCAGTGTTTTCCCCCAGCTGACCCCAACTCATCTCTTCTTCACCTTCTCGCTCCTCCACCGCCACCACCAACCACTGCCACAACGGGCGGCGGCGACGCCTTCTACATCTTCGAACTGTGGCTCCAGTTAAATTTATATTGAACCCATCATGGGCAACTGCAACGCGTGCATAAGACCTTCGGAATCTGAGCATCAGACTCCCAAATCCCATGGTCAGAAACAAGGCCAGAAAGCCGACGGGCGCTACCCCAATCCGTATGCGCAATCTCCTACCCCGATCCGCGTGCTCAAAGACTTCATTCCCCGTACTAAAATCTCCGACAAGTATATCCTCGGCCGTGAGCTGGGCCGTGGAGAATTCGGGGTCACCTATCTGTGCACCGACCGAGAGACGCGCGAGGCACTCGCGTGCAAATCGATATCCAAGAAGAAGCTTCGGACTGCGGTGGATATCGAGGACGTCCGCCGCGAGGTTGAGATCATGTCTAGCTTGCCGGAGCACCCGAATGTCGTGAAGCTACGTGCCACCTACGAGGATAACGAGGCGGTGCATCTGGTGATGGAGTTGTGCGAGGGTGGGGAGCTTTTTGATAGAATTGTGGCGCGTGGGCATTACAGCGAGAGAGCTGCAGCGGGAGTGGCGAGGACGGTTGCGGAGGTGGTGAGGATGTGTCATCAGAATGGCGTTGTGCATAGAGATTTGAAACCCGAGAACTTTTTGTTTGCGAGTAAGAAGGAGAATGCGGCGCTGAAGGCCATTGATTTTGGGTTGTCTGTGTTTTTCAAGCCCGGTAAGTTTGTGTTTGTTTTTTGTTTTTGTTTCTTCGGTATGATAAAAAAAATCGATCTTTGATCTGTTTTGGTGGGTTTTGAATCTTTTTAAAAGTTTTCTTAGCTTTTTTTACTGGGTTTTGATCGTTTGATTTCATTCTTGTTCTTCTTCGATCATGTTCTCTTTTCCTTTTTAAAATTTGTTATTCATTGCCAAGGTTGGTTTGTTGCATCTGATTTTGGGTATGTCCAATTGTTTTGATCTGGTTTAAGAAGCTAAAATTATCTTTTGAATCGTTATATCTTGCGTTTTACTGAGTCCCATTTGGCATGATATGCTGTTATCAAGATAGAATATATGCTTGTGGATTTGTTTTATTTTCTTATGTTCTTATATTGATTTCTTTAAATGCATATTGATAATTCGATAATCAGGTGAAAGGTTCAATGAAATTGTGGGAAGTCCATATTACATGGCACCGGAGGTTTTGAAGCGAAATTATGGACCTGAAGTTGATATTTGGAGTGCTGGTGTTATTCTGTATATTTTGTTGTGTGGTGTTCCTCCATTTTGGGCCGGTACTTTTACTCCCCTTTTCGATACGGATCTTTTTATACTTAGTTCATGAATTGAGCTATTTTATTTCACAACCTGCGACAGAATCTGAACAGGGGGTTGCGCTTGCAATCTTAAGAGGAGTTATTGATTTCAAGAGGGAACCATGGCCTCAGGTTTCTGAAAGTGCCAAAAGCCTTGTTAGGCAGATGTTGGAACCTGACCCCCAAAAGCGTTTGACTGCACAGCAAGTACTTGGTATGTTTGGAAAATACTCCTTTGGTAGATTCTTGAAAAGTATTGATAAAGTTAGTGGTAGTGTCTTTATTTTATCTTTGCTGCATGTGATCACTTTTCTTTAAAATGATGATGGGCAGCATGCTGAGAAAGGAATGGATGACCCCGGCACCCAAGAATTTTTTATTTACTTAGTAAATGTCCCTTGGCCAGGAAAACTAGTGTTTACTTTGGTAATAAATAAATGCAGAACATTTCAAGAAAGTAGATTTTAATTCTGTAACAGTGGTAACTGTCCATTATGCAGCAGAGGGCCGTTCAGTCTATTACTGCTCTTTTGCTTTTAGGATAACATTTGTCGATCATAGATTTCAATAGTAGAAACCTGGTTTTCCATGGTCTTGGTGGAGATTCCCCATTGGTTTCTATACTTAAGTAGAAAATGGTTCTGTCATCGACTCATCGTATACAAATCAATCAACTGGGATTGTGAAATGATTTGACATTATCTAATTAATAAATAAAATCCAAGATTAAAGACCAAGAACCTATTGGGTCTCCCAGAAATGCATTCAGATACTCGATTGTTTTATTAGGAAGTAATATTACATCCAGGAGGTTTAGCTTCTCTGTTCACAAAACTGCCACTGTTTTGGTTCCCTGGTCACTAATGACTTGTGAGTCGATCAATTTTTACAGCTCAACAAACATTACGGACCTTCGGTTCTCGAATATTGCCACATTTTTAAAAAATATTTAGCCTTCAGCTGGTTTGTGAGAGGCGAGCTTGGGTGTGTAGGGGATGCAAGAGACAGTTTTTCCAATATTTCTTTTAATAACTATTGTAACTCGCTTATCATAATGATGGTGAGGAGACGATTGTTTATATGCGGTTTTATGCAAAAACTGTAACGTCTTTCTTTTCATTTGTTGTCTTGATCAGAACACCCGTGGATACAAAATGCAAAGAAAGCCCCAAATGTACCATTGGGAGATATTGTGAGGGCAAGACTTAAGCAGTTTTCTGTCATGAATAGATTCAAGAAGAAAGCATTACGGGTAAGCGTCGAGCATTAGTCGAGCTATATTTGTAACTCTTATTTTCTATTGGAAAAATCAGTATCCCTTACATCAAGATATCATCTGGGAGAAGATTTTCTAGTGAACAACATGGGGAACTGGTGTTTGAGCTTCGCCTAATATTCTTGCATAAAATATGTAGTCTGACCTGTTAGTAAGTTGAACTGAGGTAATTATGGTAGAAAAGTACCATTTACTGCCCATGTTGATAAATTGTGTTTTACTCTGTACACGTGTAGGTGATTGCGGAACATTTATCTGTTGAAGAAGTTGAAGTCATGAGAGATATGTTTGCATTGATGGATACCGATAGAGATGGGAAAGTATCATATGAGGAATTAAAAGCTGGTCTGCGAAAAGTTGGTTCTCAGCTGGCAGAGCCTGAGATAAAGTTGTTGATGGATGTGGTAAGTGTTAAAATTATGGACTTTTCCACCTCAAAAGCTAGCTTAAATGAGAAGAATTGTCCAAGTATATATATATAACTCTCAAGAACTTAATTCAGTCGATGTGACTCACGTCCATGAATGAACAACTGGAGCGTGAAGTTTACAAGACATTAGTATATGACCATAAGAGCAGTCCAACATATAACAATGAGTTTGAGCTCTGATACCATGTTATGATTATGAACTTTGTGTTAACTTTATCCCAAAAGATCGCTCAAGGGGGAGAATTGTTTAAGTCACTATACTATTTTCAAGAACTTAATACGGTCAGAGTGGGACATCTAATGCACCTACGCCCCTCAAGCCCAAAATGAACAACCAGGACGCGAAGCTTACAAGACATTAGCAGGTGATTTGTAAAGACAATTCAACACATAATGATGGATCTGAGCTATGATATCATGTTAATATTATGGATTTGAGCCAAACTCCATGAACTAACTTTTGGGATGTAGTTAGACAAAATCCATGATCTTAACATATTATCAAGAGTTTATACTCATCATTATATGTTGGACTATCCTTATGAACCACCTATTAATGTCTTGTAAGATTCACGCCCTAGCTATTCATTTTGGGGGTATGTAGGTGTGTTAGATGTGCCACATCGGGTGGATTAAATTCTTTGGAGTTGTATATATTGACTTGGATAATCCTTCACCTTGAACTACCTTTTGGGATGGAGTTAGACCTAAGTCCACAATCTTAGCAGTAAATATAACTTGCGCAACACCGAAAACGTTGAAGTCATTTTCTACTTAACACAGTTGCTAAGAGTTAATGTTCACGATTGTCTTTTTCTCCACGTTCTTACTTTTTCTGGGTCATTTAGAGGCAGTAAGATGTTGAGTATTCACAAGCTTGCCAACTTCTATTAAAATTGTGCCATATCTTGGGTGTTTAAACTTTCCGGATGGATCTTGTTAGCTCTTAGAAATTCAATTTGAATGCAAATTGTATCTATTATACTCAACCTTCAAACATTGGGAAACCACGTTTCTTGTAACTTCGTTGTGACTTTGTTAAGGCAACCCTAAATTGTCTGCAAGGTCTCCTTATAGTGGTTATTGTCTAATGAATGATAGGCTGATGTTGATGGAAATGGAGTGTTGGACTACGGCGAGTTTGTTGCGGTGACGATCCACTTACAGAGGATGGAGAATGACGAGCATTTCCGTAGAGCATTTATGTTCTTTGACAGGGATGGTAGTGGGTATATTGAGCTCCATGAACTACGAGAAGCGTTAGTCGATGAGGCAGGTGATGCGGATATTGACGTATGCAATGACATTATGCGGGAGGTTGACACAGACAAGGTAAGCCTAAAAGTTCCCATCTTTTTCTCTAATCGATCTAGTAGCTTGTCATTCTTGAAGCTTTTTGGCCTATTTTAACTGCCAATCCGATTTCAGGATGGCCAAATTAGTTACGATGAGTTTGTTGCAATGATGAAAACGGGGACAGATTGGAGAAAGGCGTCTCGACAGTACTCAAGAGAACGTTTCAAGAGCTTGAGCCTCAATCTGATGAAAGATGGCTCTCTTCAACTCCAGGATGGATTTATAGGTCAAACTGTCATTGTTTAAACTTTTTTCGCCATCACAAAATCATCTTATCCATTGATTTAAGATAGAACTGTCCCCATTTAAACTTTTCACAACCGCAAAACCGCCTCTCTGTTCCAGATACATTTCTTGTTAACAACCAAAGCTTATAGATGGATGAACTTCAAGAAAGTAGAGTAGCAGACTATGCTACATTCTTGGTTCTTGTTGGTGATGTGACCGAGGAACCATGTTTCGAAGATGATTGATTGATATTTATATGTTCATACCATTCTTAGGCATAGATAACATGTCGTGTTTGCGTCGCCTCTTGTTGTATATTTTTGTTGAATTCACTTTTGGTGGTGTTTTATGTACATGTGTGCCTTGTCAAGAGAGCACATAGTCGAATTCGCTAGTTGGAGATTGCGAAATTCTGGAGATAGTTCGTGTGGTTTGTTCAATGTGCGTTGTCTATTTGAAGCACAATTACTCTAATCTCAAATTTTTTCCCATCTACTTTTTCCAATTTTTTTGAATTATATATTGTGTTTTGGCTCATGTGTTTTATGTTACAATCTCTTGATAATTACAATATCTTGTAATTCATGATATTTAAACATGATTTTCGTTCTCACAGAAAATGGTAGCATCGATTGATTATAACCATTTGAAAAATTATAACTAAAAACTAAAAAGTATCCATGTCCTAAAATTTTCAAGTAATATAATCATTATATTTTTTTTGTATTATATCACACACGAGGATTCGAACTCGAGGAGCCAACTAATCTGACAGAGTGTGAGATCACTGGGTTTTAGTTTTCATCCAATGTAATTATCGTTAATTTTACTATTTATATAGAAACTATGTCTATATTTGTGATGTGGCCTAAATATAATCGCACAAATTTTTAACTTATCTCACTTAAAGATATCGGATGATTAAGGTAAGTTTAGAACAACTTATCATTGTTATAACTTAGTCGTCAAGATAAGTTTGAGACAATGTATTAAGTTCTTAAGTCGAATTTAAATTTAAAATTTGCAACAAGGTAAGTTTGTGACAAGATATAAAAATATATAATCTATCTGATATCATGATAATTTTGAGACGAAATATCATATGATATTAAAATAAGTTTAAATGAAATATCATCGTTATAATATATCTGACATATAAATTTGAGACTTATATCCCATATAAATGTTAAAAAAATTAAAATATGATAACAAGAAATCTTAATTAAATAAACACAAAAACTCATGTGAGACGGTCTCACGGATCAATTTTGTGAAACATATATTCTATATGGATCATCCACGAAAAAATATTACTTTTTATGTCAAATATATTATTTTTTATTGTAAATATAGATATGATTGATCCATCTCACGAATAAAGATCCGTGAAATCCTCTTATAAAATATCTACTCTTAGATAATTATTAAAACAAGATACAAATATTTAAAAATTTTTTAGCTCAATTATTAGTTAAATGGCAAAGTCAAAATAAAAATGGAGCCCACTGAATCCATCTCCTTGGCCCCAAATATCACTTCTCGTCATCGAAGGAATTAAGCAAATTCCACTGAAATTTGAAATCTTAGAAAAGATTTTCATGGGGGTGGACTACTACAATATCCTCAAGGTCAACCGCAACGCCACCGGCGATGACTTGAAGAAATCCTACCGCCGTCTCGCCATGATTTGGCATCCCGACAAGAACGTCAACAAGAAAGAAGCCGAGGCCAAATTCAAGCAGATTTCCGAGGCCTACGACGTCTTGAGTGACCCGCAGAAGCGTCAGATCTACGATCTTTATGGAGAGGAAGGCCTCAAATCTGGTCAATTCCCCCCTCCTGCACGCACCACGCGGAATCGTCATCAGGGTTTTCACTACAATCATCAGCAGCATCCGAACCCGAATTTCCGGTTCAATCCCAGGAATGCGGATGATATTTATGCGGAAATTTTTGGGGAGAATAGTAATGGAAATGCGAGTAGCAGCAGTAATGGCGGTGGGATTAGGAGAGATGGGTATTTCAGGAGTCAGACGATGAATAACGGCGAGGGGGCCAGAAAGGCGCCGCCTTTGGAGAACGTGCTCGTGTGTGGTTTGGAAGAGTTGTACAGTGGTGCCACACGGAAAATGAAAATTTCGAGGAATGTTTTTGATGGGCATGGGTATGCACCTTTTTTTTTTTGCTTAATCATCGAGTTTTTGTGCCTCGCTTCTTTTTTGTTATGGTGGTTGTGTGTTTGTTTATTTACAATCTGATTGTTCAGCCTGAAGTAGAATTCTTGCGCAGTGCTGTTCTGCGTGCAATTATTGGTTTTTTTTTTTTATATTGTGTTTTTCTGTTTCTTGGTTACCTAATCATGTTTGATTGTTATGTTCTTTATTTTTTCCGGATTTTTTAAGTGTAAGGTTGTTTTGTCCCCTATCAGGTGCATTTTGACATTGCCATTTGTGATTTTCTCCGTTTTATTTTATGTTTGTGGATCAAATATGTTCAAATTTTATTTAGTAATTCTTGAAGGCTTAGATACTTCTTGAGGTGGTTTGAACTGCATTTATTTGATTTGTGCACATCGGGTTTTCGGGTTTCAAATTGGCTATTTGTTGCATGTATCATGTGATTGTTGTGGATCAATGTAATAAAATTCACCAGGCGCTACTCGGGTGCCAGACCAACGTCTAGAGCCTACGCCACCTAGGCGGGACTGGGCGTCTCTAGGCAGATTTCATGGTATCAAGAGACTTGTAATGATTTTTAGAATAAATGTCAGCCCAAACTTTGTTAAATCCAATGGACACATGGTTCATTCCTCCCGCTTCTTCTGTTTAAGGCAGGTCAGGATAATAATCAATGCAAGAGGAATCAAAATTAAAAAAATTACCTTTAGAGCCTGATTCGATTTTCTTATGCGTGCACAAAGTAAACCAAAAAGATGAGAGTCATGTGTTAGGGTAAGCGCAAGCCAACAAATCATGGCTGTAATTGGGCTTTCAATTCCAAAAAATTAATAATCAATGCAAGAGAAATCAAAATTTAAAAAATTACCTTTAGAGCCTGATTCGATTTTCTTATGCGTGCAGAATTAAGCAGACCAAAAAGATGACAGTCATGTGTTAGGACAAGCGCAAGCCAACAAATCATGGTTTTAATTAGGCTTTCCATTCCAAAAAATTAAAATAAAAAACTTATAATTATTTCTTATGTCATGTTTTTTATTAATTGGGCTTTCAAAAATTAAAAATCCAAAAAAAAAAAATTCCCAAAAAAACTCTAAACGCCTAGGCCCGCCTAGCACTTTTTCGGTTTGGCCGAGCGGCGTCTAGGCAGCTAGAGAACTGTTGTGGATAATTGGGTTTCAGTACGCAAGATTTCTTTTTCCTTTTATTCCCCCCAATTTTGGGTGCACTTTTATTTTAGGTTATTAGTTATTTCACCTTGTACTTGTCAGGTCATGTAATGTGGCTGCATTATTATCTATATCTATATATGTAGTTCTCGTCAGTATGAATTAGTTGCATTGCATGCTTGATTATCACACGAACCTTAACAGGAGTGGGGTGACCACGCAGTTTGTTTTCAGATGGAAAAATGTGTGAAATAGAAAGGAATAAGGATGTGCGGATACAGTTCACGACCTTTTACTTTATTTCCTGCCACGCCTTTTGAATGCCTTATGAAGTGGCAATGCATCTTCCCTACTGATGCAAGATTTAACTTCAACTTTTTTAGCCTATCAGAGTAAAACATCAATTATTAAGAACATTAAGTTCATGAATAAATTCAGCGTGGAACTTGCATCTTACTGTGTTAAATCAATTTAAGCCATGTTAAATTGTTGAGTGTGATGAGGTTCCTTATAGATCTTCTTTGACTTTGATCAGCTTGTATGGCGTTGTGCCTTTAGTTGCAATACATATTCACCAATATCCATTGTAAGAAACAATTTAAGTGGAATTATATCCACGAGTCATGTAGATTAACCTTGTAATAGGTCAAGTGAAAAACAGAGATTCACAAACAACACGAGTTTAGTTGAATTTGGCTGGTTGTCTGTTACAATGGCGAATTGCACGTATTCATATTTTAATTTCACAAATTTCAGGACTCGGTCCACCCGATTCCCAAAAAGGCTTTTAAATCAATAATATTTTGATTAGATCTTATATTTTAATTTTTGGACATATTCATTCATCAATCATGCTCACATACTATGTGATTGCGATCATGAAACCGAGTTGTTTCCTTGGAAGTTGCAAACCTTGACAGCATATACTATACTCCATACTAGGGTCCTATATATGATAAAGTGAAAATTGTATGAAGATTGGTGATACTTGTTATTTTTGTAAACGAGGTAAACATCCAACTTTTCTGATGGTGTCTGTGTCTACTGCTTAGCTATTTTGTAAAATTTCTGAGAGCTGAAACTGCTTCAACTGTATTAAGAGATGCTAAGGATCGTTCTGCATGTTAAACATCATGCTGCAATTAACTTTGCTCTAGAAGTAATGAAATCACTTACGGACCTATAAAACTAACCAAACCTGCCAATGCAGTATTGTTTTAATATCAGTAAAACACTCTAACCTTATTTTTTCGTCAGACCTCATATTCATGAAATCGTGCATGGTTCAATATTGATTGTTAACATTATGAAAAAGTAAATTGCAAAAATAAATTTCCTTCATATGTTGTTCTTAGGTAAAATTTTTTAATGTGTACATTTGAATTGTACTCAGTGTTGATTTGTTCTTTGTTTTCTTCCAGCAAGCCTCATTTGGTGGAAGAGATTGTAACTATTGATATAAAACCGGGCTGGAAGAAAGGCACAAAAATAACTTTCCCAGAGAAAGGCAATGAAGAACCTGGCGTCGTTCCTGCAGATCTTATTTTTGTTTTGGATGAAAGACCTCATCCATTTTATATAAGGGATGGTAATGATTTGATCGTGAATCAGGAAATAACACTTCTCGAATCCCTCACTGGAAAGACTGTGGAACTTACCACACTAGATGGGAGGAGTATAATGGTCCCTTTGACTGAGATTATTAAACCTGGGCATGAGGTGGTTGTCCCTAATGAAGGAATGCCTATTTCAAAGGATCCAAGTAAGAAGGGATCCTTGAGGATCCAAATTGATGTGAAGTACCCTAAAAGGCTTACCGAAGTACAAAAATATGAATTGAGGCGAGTTTTGGGAGGAAATGCATAAAAAATTCAAAAAAGCTGGGGTTTCTTGAAATGCAACAGTGAGTTGTAAATACGAAACTTGAATGCTATTAAAGTGTGAATATTAGAAAGAATCTTGTTCTAGGGGATACTCGGTTGTTGAACTTTGATGACTTCTCTTTGAAGATGGATGGAAAATGCTTGCTGCCATGGAAGTGAATATTTAAAATGAGAGAGTACGAATTTTGTGGGATTAGTGATGGTGGTCTGCTAGAGAACAAAGCAGAAATGGATGAGACAAGTTTTCCTTGTTGAAGGTCATACTTTTGGTTGAAATTTTATGCCTTACAATTACTCCATTACTGCTCTTCCATTTTCAGTTCAATTTTAGTTTATACCTCCCTACCAAACAAACCTCCCTCTCCGACACAAGTTATTGATAGAATCCAAAGTTAAGATAGGAGTAAAGCAATGTGACGCAGGAGTAGAGAATTGTCTGTGTTTGTGACTGAGGATTCATTTAATCATATGAAGTGTTATTTTTCTTGGCTTGTCAATGGCTCCTCCTGACTGTTGTTTTTTTGCCTTTTTTATTTCTGTCAAATCTTCAATATTGACACTAGTTTGTAACGTGTTTTTGTATGGAATTCCGACGATGTCGTCTTGTGATTAAAGCACTCTTAGTTTTAGACATGTTATAGGTAAGATCTTTTTTTCATCTAGGTGAAGCTTTGCCTATGCTTGAAATGATATCTTGGCTCTTCGTCTCTATTATTTCCTGTTTTTCCATCGCATCTCCACATTAGTATACTTCTTGTTTGATGTTCAAATAGTTTAGGCAACTCATGCAGTGCTTAGAGGTGGATTCCACAAGGATGAGTAAAGAATTCGTCACATTTTATTTGTATTTTTATAAATGTATATTACACTTGTCAAATATATTCAGTCAGTGTTCGTAAATGCTTAAAAAAATGTGATCATGAACTTTTTCTTTAAAAAGTTTTGCAAATTTATAAATGAAATGGATAGATTTAAGCTAGATATGAGTAGGATCGGATGAACGTGTGAAGTTAGGCTAACGCATCATCCTTTTCACTCGCCTGTGTGAGCTAATAGAAAAGTGTGCCACCACTGTTTTTTCCTTTATTATGGTAGGAAAATGATATTTTTTATTTTATTTTAATGAGATCATTTCATTAAAATAATGTAAAAAAGAATACTATACAAGTACAAATAAGATGTGCATCTTTAGGAGATAACGTTCGTACCTTACATGTTCTACATCATCACAAATTATATATTCAAATCAGAGTTTTAATAAAGCTTGGAAATAAACAAAACATTAGAACTTTGATTTTTTTCACAATTGCTTCGACATTTGGCTTTTCATTCTCCCAAATATAGTACTTGGGGGATGTCAAAAACAAATGAAAATTGTAGGGAGATGAAAAGGACAGTGGCTTAGGATGCTAGGACTAAGAATTTATGAACTATAACACATTGTATGGTCTAGGGAGGAAGTAGTTTAAGGCCAAAAATTGTAGATTGTCAAGAGTTTTGGGTAAGCCAAACCATGTCAAAATGGACATGGCGAAAAAACTGGTAATTAACTGGATGTGTACTTCTATAACAAACTAACCTTGCTTATAATCGGGCGTGTTTTCTTCCCTATCGGGGTCGATCCTCAATGAAAAGACACACACATACTCGGGGTCTTTTATCGAATCTCCCCGAGTATTGGGTTAAAGCTAAGTTTTTCGAGCTTATTTTCGGGTTAGACTTGAATAAGACTTGAAACTTGATGGTCCAGCACTATTTAAATAGTAAATTTTTTGTTTATCTCAGTATCTATCCTTGTCCAATGAGGTTCAGAGAATAGGTTTCATGATATAATATGTTAGTACGAATGTACAATAACACATGCTACAATCTTACTCAACTGATTCAATAACATATTGTAATGTAACACCTCCTAATGTTTGTAGTGACATAATCATCTCTCGACAGGACTCGGATGAGAATATTTATCACACACGGTGATATATTATACTAGATATATTTATTGTAACATGAAGTGTAGCACCACGTGTAGCAGAATATCTCCTTTGGTTCAACATGACATTAAAACAAAACTAAGACTTTTATTGTAATAGTGATTAAAAAAAGAGAAACTGATGTGTGTTTATTGAAGCTTAGGGAGTGGCTGGCTTTCATTTTCTAGTGAATTTTGGCTGACTTCCCTAGTAAATAAATGATAATGTACGGATTAAATACATGGAAAACAAGTAAACGTAGAAGAAAGGGAAATTTCAAAAAGGAATATGACTAAACATAGCCAACTTGCCAAGAACATAGTGGTCCGCAGCATTAAATAGATTTGCATTTGGCTACGCCCTATGCCTATTTATTAACAGTATTGAGGGAGTGAATTGAATATCAAGTCCAAGTTTCATAAAATAATAGTAATAATACCAACGCCCTGAATTGAAGAAGGATAAATATTAAGACAAAAATTTGTGTGAGACGGTCTGAGTCGTATTTTGCGAGACAGATCTCTTATTTGGGTCATCTATGAAAAAATATTACCTTTTATGCTAAGAGTATTACTTTTTATTGTGAATATCGGTTGGACTGACCTGTATTATAAGTATAGATTTGTGAGACCGTCTCACAAGAGACCTACTCTAATATTAATTTTTTTTGTGAACTTAGCAATATATATTGTTTCCATTATAAATATAATTAAAGTGCAATCAAAATGTCACACTCGATAACACGCGAATAAATAGCAAGACACTTTCTTTTTGGACATAAAATAACAAGATATGTTTGGCTAACTTTATTATACGTAGCTTATAAACTTTTACAATTTAATTGTTATCGATCATTTGAATTCTCCAAGAATTTATTGCTTGTCCTCGAGCATAAAAGAATTCAATTCATTATTCTCTTTCTGCTTCGTTTATTTGTCCGTAAAATATTTTTTCGTGCACCAAAAAAATTTAATTGTTGAGCATCTAACATATCAACATTATGAACAGTTACTTCCATTCGAATGTGTAGAAATAAAAATGCATTGGATCCAAACACTCCTCACATGATTCGTTCATTTCACTCGTAAGTGTCTAGGTATGTATCAAGAAGTTCACATGTCAAATCACTGAAATTTTTTTACCATAATCTTGCAAATATATCACATCTTCCACCAAATGGATGAATTAAAACACACAAACAAGGGCTGTAAATGGGTTGTAACGTGACTAGAGGTTAAGCATGAAAGAATGTACAATGGGTTTATGGAATTGAAGAAATCATGCACACTTTTCACAAAGACAATTACACTCACCTAACAACAACATCTTCAATCTCATTATAACATCCAAGAATATTTTTTTTCTTCTTCGTTGCTCTTATTTTCGTTCTCACTCGCCCTTTTTTTCTTCTTTTTTCATATATATATATATTCACTTTTTGTCATATTTTTTTTCATAAGAAGTTTTTGAGACAACGACTTCGAGCATTAATCATCTGATCTCAACAATTTGCATTTTCTTGAATCAAAGTGATGTTAAATGCGAAAAATTTGTATAATTCTCCAATTCAAGGTTCAAATTGAGGAATAACCAACAAAATAGATTTATCAGGCTTGTAATATGATTATTTTCCAACGAATAGGCTCAGGCTCGAACTTGGCTCATTAGGGGTAAATGCATCAGGGTGGGCTCAAAAGAACGACACTGATGATGCGAAAGAAAAGTGTTTAAACCTAATACCTTTACTTTTGTTTGTGCACATAATCCATCATAAGGTGTCAACAAAGACATGTATAACAATGCAAGTTCTAGAAAAATCAACAATGCATGACTATGGAGCATCATATGATGATTGATCATATGCTTAAAGCTCACCAAAGAAATTGTGCGGATATATGAAAGGACATGCATGTATATTGAGGCGTGTCAGACTTATCATATTTCCGGAATACGAAGCGTTTCAGACCATTTGAATTATAGGGCATATGTCATCATGACATCGCCGAGAATACTAAACGACAAAATATTCAAAGTCCAGGAGACATGAGGCCCCGACATAATATTCAAAGTCTGGTAGATATGAGACCCCAGCATCTTATTTAAAGTCCGGGAGACTTGAGGTCCCGACACCTCGTCCCATCTCTATGATACATGGAGCCCCTTATGCTTTTACTAATATGGAATATGGAATTGATTGTTTTTCTATTAAATTGCAAGCGTGACTAATCGGGACAGCGAGTAAGACTACATCCCGATTATTTAAGGGATGGTGATACTCCCATAAGAGCCCGTGTCATGGATGACTCGAGATATTAAATAGATAGCCCAAATCAAAGTTAATATGTAGGATGATTTCTTCAGCATCCGGGAAGGTGAATGCCCGTGACATCTTTTCACCAGGTTACCAGACGCCCGGGCTCTTATGCAAGCTCCCGGGAACTTGTTACCCGGGCTAACTTGAGAAGCCCTCCTTACTCGAGGGCAACAGTATGAGTTACCTTATTCTTGGCAATCATTAATGTCACAACCACATGGATTGGCGTGTAAGAACAACTTGTCAGAAGTAGGGTATGGGCAGTCATCTTACCATAAATAGCAAGTAAGCATTGAAAACAAGGTAATCATGAGGTTTCCTCCTATAAATAACAGATATACCTCTCATTTGAATGATTCCGGATTTCTGAATTCTGAATTCTTAATTATTTCACGTATATCACCACATATACATCTTTTTTATCATTCATCTTCAACCTGCTGACTTAAGCATCGAAGTGGTCACGCAAGACGTCCCTCCGATGCCCATTCACGAGTTCATTTCACTGTCTGCAGGTCACGGTGGAAGCCATAGCTTACAGAGATATCTTCGTCACTAGGGGTGTTCATCGGTCGGTTCGGTTCGGTTTTCGGTTTTTTATTTCGGTTTTTTCGGTTTTCGGTTTTACAAATATATAATCCGATATCCGAACCATTTTTCTTCGGTTCCGTTTTCTACCGAAATGGTTCGGTTATTTCGGTCGGTTATTTCGGTTTTGATACAATTATTTAAATTAATAATATAAATATATTATAAAATATAATATGTTATTTTTTTAAATGATTTTTTAGTAATTAGTAAAATATTTAAATATAAAGTACAAATGAATTACATAAACAACAATCAACTAAGTATTATTCAAAATAATTCTTCATTCACTAATATCATCTCAATAAATAATATAAAATAAAAATAACATTATTAATTTAATTAAATTTCGGTTTTTTCGGTCGGTTCGGTTTTGACATTTATAATTCGAAACCGAACAAAATTAATTTCGGTTTTAACATTTATATCTGAATTATAAAATTCGGTTTTCGGTTCGGTTTAGTGTTCGGTTTTTTCGGTTTTATCCGAAGTTTGAACACCCCTATTCGTCACAGATACATCCCCTTGCTCATTTTTTTGAACAACACATTTATCAGAATCCGGTGGATTGCCCCGATTTTGCTTACCCAAATCATCCGGATCACATCATATATTTAACGAGGACGAATTTAATGTGTGCACTTAAAAGAAATAATTATAATAAAATCCCTCCAACAAAACCAATATTTTTTTTAATTTCATAAAAAAACCTTTTTACCCATAATTTTTTCAATAAATCTGAACATTTATATCTATACATAATTGCAATTTACAGTAATTGAAAAAAAAGGTTACGGGATTTAGGTACGGATGTACTTGACTTATACATAGCATGTGCACTTTTTTATTTTGGAAAATATTAATTGATTGCGACTAAATCTCTACCACATATGTTTGTCCGATAATTGACTATACATCAGTCGAGCCCCACGTCCACACATCTGTATTTTGAGTAAATTTCTTTTGAAATGATCTCATGAATTTTTATCTGTGAAACAAATCAATCCCATCGATATTCATAATAAAAAATAATACCCTTAGCATATCTAAATAAGATACTCGTCTCACAAATTAGATCCGTGAGACAGTATCACACAAATTTTTACTTTATTTTTTTGAAAAAAATTTGTTTTTTTAGTGACGATGGAATCATAGTTGTATCATTCAATTTACATTAAATAAATTAAAATTAAAATAGTATTCTGCAAACTTATGTTTGAAGATAAAAATTAGATTAGCTATAACATCGACAAAATAAATAAATCTAGAGTCGATCGGTGAATGAAAAGATGGTGGTGGGTATGAAAGCACTATATTATTTATATCTCAAATGTTCGTAAAATTTAAAATAATTCGGCACACACGTTATATAAAAATAAAATAATATAAGATACTGGTTCAATTATATATATATATATATATATATATATATATATATATATATATATATATATATATATATATATATATATACATATATATGGTGATTCATGGGGCATGCGTTACAAAAATAAGAAGACGTGTGATTCAACTTTACATTAATTTAAGTAACGCACATCTTTAATTAATCTTATATATATAAAAAATAATACATTTTAGTGCATAAAAATAGTGGGATGTCACTAATCTAATCTACCATTAAGCTTTTGTATAGGGAACAAAAAAGAAATTGGAATGGTGGATTTAAAATTCAACACTGATTAGAGCATGGATCATACGAGAGAGACGTCAAATTTTAAAAGTACACCCATATTTCGAAGGGTTACGTACTTCGTTCACGAGTAGGGATTGTGCGTATCGAACATAAACAACCATAAAAAATCCTCTAAAAAAATCATTAAACTTTTCGAAAGTTTTCGAAATATAGCCCAACTCTCTTTTTTAAATCAAGATTCTATGTCGATGGCACAAAAGTTCAACGCATAAATCAGCTCAAAAAATCCGCTCTCACGACGGATTAAGGATAAAAGATTAAAATCAAGAATTATTATTATTTTATAGATTTGCTTGAAAACAATCAAATTTCATTCTTCAAGAAGGGTTAGGCTTTGATAGGAATATGTATTGATATTAAAATTAAAAATTATCAATTCTTTTTTTAGAATTAGATCGTATGAGTCTATATCTAACCGGAGGAACTTTATTAGCTTTTAGTCATGTTGATTATTATTTTTTATTTCAAAGTGGAAAATAAAAAAATAGTAGGAAACTAATTAAAGACAAGTAATCTTAAAAAGGACATTGTAAGAAGTTTAAATAATTTTTTTTTCCTTCCCCCATATGGTTAAGCTTATTTTATGCACTAGTCACTTTACACGTGACACATATATATTTTTAGTCGGTTTATAAACATTAAAATTAGTTATTCAATATCTTTCAATTTTAATTATAAAATAATTTTATAATTATAAATTATAATATGTTTTCGTGAGTTTTATTCAATATCTTTCAATTTTATATATATATATATATATATATATATATATATATATATATATATATATATATATATATATATTAATCTTTCGGATCGATCCAAATGTTTTAAGGAATCTATCGATCCGAAAGATTAAAAAATCAAGTGAGAAAAAAATAAAAATAATGAGGGGAAAGAGATGAGATAAAGCGTGAGTCTCATGTGAGACCGTCTCACGGATCTTAATCTGTAAGACGGGTCAATCCTACATGTATTCACAATAAAAGTAATACTCTTAGCATAAATAGTAATAATTTTTCATGGATAACCCAAATAATATATCCGTCTCATAAATACGATATGTGAGACCATTTCACACAAATGTTTACCTTAAATAATAATTTGATAGTAGTTCTCATGGTACATACGTTGTGTGTATCAAATACTATATTTCGCAAGAAGTTGGAAAAAAATTCGACAAATATTTAACAATATTTATTTAAAATACAATGACATTTTTTTACATAGGAGAAAAACTATCAAATCCCAAGTATAACTCCTTCAAATCCGCCATCATTTTAGCCAATAAAATTTAGTAAATTGTAAAAAAGTTAGTCAAAATTGGGTTGAAAATTTGAATCAGCAAGTTGACTACTATGATCCCCTCTTGGATTCCATTTTTATATTTCAGATCCAAAATTTTAAAAAAACCATATTATAAAAATATATTCCATTAGAAAAACATTAAACTTAAATTATTCATCTACTTATACATCATAACCATTCACATATTTATCTAATTAATACTTTCTCGTGACTTCAAAATCTTTCATTTTTTGGTGAAAAATCTTAAAATTTTCACTTAATTTTTAACATAAATACCCAATTTTATCTTAATTTCCACAATGTATAAATATCGTTATAATCAACTTCATCGAGCCGATGAGACGATGACTTATAATCTGACAATAAGATCTCAACCTTGAAAACGAGTCATATCTAAGACTCGATTGTAACAAAAATAATCCTCAAACTCAAAAATAATAATCAACTTCATTGAGATAACTCACAAATCGACTTTAATTGATCATGACAATTGAGATATCTAACACTTGTTTTCACTTTATCATTTAATAAATTTACTATATTTCCGCCGCATATTTAAAAATATATATATATATATATAAATATATGAATGTGAATTGTGAATTTACATAAATGTCCTTACTTTCATTTAATAATAATCATTAAATACATGTTTAAATTTTTGTGAATTTACACACTCCATTTTTTATTTTTTCCCCATGTTTTTCATCTATTAATTAATGAAATTTAAAATAAATTGAAGATAAATGAATTTTAGTCTTTTCCAATCTATCAATTAATGAAATTTAAAACATAAATGTCATTACCTTCATTTAATAGTTAATTTTTTTTTGGAATTTACACACTCCATTTTTTATTTTTTTTGTTTTCCATGTTTTTCATCTATTAATTAATGAAATTTAAAATAATCTATATCTATATAAATATATGAATGTGAATTGTGAATTTACATAAATGTTCTTACTTTCATTTAATAATAATCATTAAATACATGTTTAAATTTTTGTGAATTTACACACTCCATTTTTTATTTTTTCCCCATGTTTTTCATCTATTAATTAATGAAATTTAAAATAAATTGAAGATAAATGAATTTTAGTCTTTTCCAATCTATCAATTAAAGAAATTTAAAACATAAATGTCATTACCTTCATTTAATAGTTTATTTTTTTTTGTGAATTTACACACTCCATTTTTTATTTTTTTTGTTTTCCATGTTTTTCATCTATTAATTAATGAAATTTAAAATAAATGGAAGAAAAATGAATTTTAGTCTTTCCAATCTATCTATTATCGATATAAATATATGAATGTGAATTGTGAATTTACATAAATGTCCTTATTTTTATTTAATAATAATCATTAAATACATGTTTAGTTTTTTGTGAATTTACACACTCCATTTTTTATTTTTCCCCATGTTTTTGCATCTATTAATTAATGAAATTTAAAATAAATTTAAGATAAATGAATTTTAGTCTTTTCCAATCTATTAATTAATGAAATTTAAAAATAAATGTCATTACCTTCATTTAATAATTTATTTTTTTGTGAATTTACACACTCCATTTTTTATTTTTTTTATTTTCCATGTTTTTCATCTATTAATTAATGAAATTTAAAATAAATTGAAGAAAAATGAATTTTAGTCTTTTCCAATCTATCTATTAATTAATAAAATTTAAAATAAAGTGAAGATGAATGAAATTTAGCCTTATTTTTTGTTGTAATGAAATTTACACTCTATTTTTTAAATTTTATGATAAAGCAGATACGATATAGCTAATACAAAAGTCACAACTAACGAGTTGAATTCGATTAAAGAAAATGAACAAATATATGATGTTATGATGTGATGTTTTGACACGTTATGCAATTTTACGACATGTTTATGCTTATGCTAAGATCATGAAATGTATGTTGAGTACAATATTTTTCATTGTTGCATGTTATGTATATGTATTTGTTATTAAGTTACAGGTGTTGAGTCTTTAGATTCACTAGGTGTGATTGATGCAGGTGATCATATTGATCAGGAGATCGGAGGTGCCGAAAACTGAGTAGGCGGGGCTGGATGTGCGCACACTAACCCGAGGACCTTATTTTTTCCGCACGTTTTCATTTATTAATTAATGGAATCTAAACTAAATTGAAGAAAAATAAAATTTAGCATTTATTTTTTGTGATGAAATTAACAATCCATTTTTTTTTAAAAAAACTTATATCTATAAAGAAATTCAATATATTATCTATCTATCTATTATTATTATTACTACTATAATTATTATTACTGCTATGAATATATGAGTTTGAATTGTGAATTTACATCTATGTCTTTATCTTCATTAAATAATATTTATTAATACGTATCGCTTTGTTTGTTTTGTTTTCATTTATTAATTAATGGAATCTAAACTAAATTGAAGAAAAATAAAATTTAGCATCAACCTTCATTCTTCAGTAATACATGTTTCTTTTGTGTTTTTTTTCATATATTAATTATAAATTTTAAAATAAATTGAAGAAAATAAAATTTAACCTTCTTTTTTTGCGATGAAATTTGTACTCCATTTTAAAAAAAAAACATATCTTTAATGAAATACGAAACAATAATATTAATAAATATTTTTTATTTATTTTCTATCAGCTATTAATGACTTCTAAAATAAATTAAAGAAAAATGAAATTTAGACACCATTTTTTGAAATAAAATTTAAATTTATCTTTCATTTCTGGAAATGAAATTTACACTCTATTTTTTTTAAAAAAAATATATATCTTTAATGAAATTTAAATTAAATGCATTTTTGTTTGATTTCTATTTTTTATTAATTAAGGAATTTTAAATAAATCGAATGAAATAAAGTTTACACTATTGTTCAAAATTTTATAGTTCTCCAATTTTTAGTAGGTTTTATGTGAAACAGTTTCATTGTTATATAGTCTTCAAAGGGCTGACCCAGTTATTTCAGGAGTAAAAAAAATAATTTTTTTTTTCACGATTCAAGTCGGATATGAGACATGTTTCACAAAATTCATTCGTGAAACAACCTCATAAAAGTTTTTGTGTCAATTTTATTTTTAACTTAAATAAATTAACATCTGTGAATAACGTAAATAATAATAATAATTAATGTACCTCTCTTCGCTTGTTTGTATTTTTCCATCTATTATTTAATATATTCTAAAATAAATTGAAAAAAAATAAAATTTAGCTACAATTTTTTAGAATGAAATTTAAATTAAATGTTCATTTTTCGGAATGAAATTTACATATCATTTTTAAAAAAATTAATATCTTTAATAAAATTTAAAATAATAATAATAATAATAAATACATATTCTATTGTTTGTTTTTTTCTCACCTATCAATTAATTCAAAATAAAATTGAACAAAATGAAATTTAGCCACCATTTTTTGAAATAGAATTTATAATTTATTTGTTTTAAAAATATATATCTTAATATAATGTAAAATAATAGAAGAATAATAAAATTTACAATATATTTTCACAGAATGAATTATATCCTTATTTTAAAAATAATTCTTTTTGTTTGACTTCTTTTATTTTATTTATGAATTTTTATAGTTCTCCAATTTTTGAATTGAAATTATGTGAGCCGGTCTCATGGATATATCCTTCAGATGGGCGGTCAATAGAAGAATAATAAAATTTACAATGTATTTTCACAGAATGAATTATATCTTTATTTTAAAAATAATTCTTTTTGTTTGACTTCTCTTTTTTTTTTTGATTTATGATTTTTTATAGTTATCCAATTTTTGAATTGGTCTTATGTGAGCTGGTCTCATGGATATATCCTTCAGATGGGCCAACCAGTCAATTTTCAGAGTGAAAAACAATGATTTTCATGATTATGGTAGGATATGAGACATGTTCCCGTGAAACAGCCTCGTAGGAGTTTTTATGCAATTTTTATTTTAAACTTGAGTAAATTAACATTCATTAATAACGTAAATAATACACGACTAATATATTTGAAAACTCTAATAAAATTGTGTGAATTTATATATATGTTCTTATTTTCATTAAATAATATTAATAAATACATGTCTTTTTTTTGTTCGTTTTCAGGTATTAATGAATTTTATAATAATTGAAGAAAAATGAATTTTTTTTTTTTGTAATGAAATTTACAGTTTTTTTAAAAAAAATTATATCTTTAATGAAATTTACAGCTTTTTTAAAAAAAATTATATCTTTAATGAAATTTAAAATAAGCGACACAATGTCAGCAGCTTAACTCCCGAAAACTTCATAAGTGTTCGTTCACTCATCCCAATACTACCCTCATTTTTGCACGCTTAACCTAACAAAACTGAATGATAGTGAAAGATTTATCTTTTAGTTCGAATGTTGCTTAATTTTTATGTCAAAAGTTATATTTATTACCCATGACGCAATATTTATTTCTTATAATTGTGATTTACCATGCAAAGCCCTATACTAAGCAAATAGTGAACATAATGAGGATTGCATTGACGTGGATGTCAATTTGCCAAATTGTAAAACCCTATGCATAACAAACACAAATAATTGTTTTGTACAGTAAGAAAACACTTCAAAAGAATCAAAATGAGTTTAAATTAGTTTTATGTGTAATAATTACTCTTACATATATCAAATGGATAGAAAAAGAGAAATAAAAATGAATTCAAATCATTTTTATGTAAAACAAATTATCAATACATAACTCAAATTTTAGATCACACTAAAAAAAGTGATCATTACTTTACTTCTTTATGTTACAGGTATAGGATAACAATTAAAATTGAATATGAGAATGAGATGGCAAGAATAACATTATTTAGAAAAGTTGCATCGTCTTTTGTTGGATGTTCTATTGAAGATTTCATTCAAATTCATGACCAGATATAAGATAAAACAAACAAATGATTTTATATCTACATAAATATTGTATCTAACAATAAAGATTTTCAATGCAGAATCTACCAAATAACAAATATAAAGATTCGTAAATCAACCAAGCTCCATACATTCTTGTTCAAGTTAGATAACTCAGTAGAAAAATATGATGAAGTGTTAAAAATTGTGACAGAAGCTATTGAGATATATGACAATTATCCAACAACAAATGTCAATATCAAGAAACGGAGATCTCGGAAGATTATCAAGCCAACTAAACAAAGCGGTGTACCACCTAAGATAGAAAAATCAAATGAAATAAATATCAACAAAAACATGAAGATCCATGAAGACAAAGATGAAATAAAGATTCGAGATGAAGAACAAATTGCCGAGTACAAAAAAAGAGATAAGAAGATAAAAACCGACGGGCACAAAAAGATTTCAAGAGGTCTTCAAATCAAAGACAAGAAAATGTGATGATTTCATTTGTAACCAAATAATTAATTATTTATCTATTAAAGTTATTCTTATTTCAAAAATAATTTAAACATATTTAAATAAAACTATCATATACAAATTATCTCTATTTCTCAACGTGCAACGCACGTACATTTATCTAGTTCAAAATAAAAATTATAAATTGATGGGTTTTAACCAATCTAAATATTAGCCAATTAAATTGAGAATGGTTTTTGTATGAAGAAATTCAGGTAACATTTTTATTTTGCTACGTAAAAAATGTTCATGTTTTACTTCTCCATTCAACTTGATGGGTTGTGTTATTTTTATGCTATGATAAATTTTATAAAGAGATAATTGAATGGAAATTGGGTGAATGAATTCAAGGAGTAGGCCTGAGAGGCCATGTGCAGTTATGTTTCTTGGCATTTTTTGTTCCATCTCAACTATCCTACCAAACATATAGAAATCTTTAATTTCGAGATTATATTTTTCTAGAAAAGAAAAAAAAAACAAAATAGGAATGGAAAGATCATTATTTACTCCCAAATGATTTGTATCTGTATCGTGAAAAAGTTTTGAGCTTGAATGCGTGATTATAGTAGTTCGGGAGCCTAAAAGGTAAGCAAAAGCAAAGTGAAAAATTTGTTATTTTTGAACAGCTTTTAGTCCCCATCATTCTTTATTTGAAAATAAAATATTATAAAGATAATAAATTATGTAGGAAATGCAAAAGCAATGCTTTCTGCTGACTGTTCACTCTAATCACCGGTTCCATTCCCTTGTCGGATTGATATTGGTGGGTTGGCCTCTTGAGTTGTCTTTGAATTCTATCTAATCTAACATGAGAAAGATCCAATCTTTATAACTTGGCTGCCTTTGGTTTTCTATCGTCTGTAGGAATTCCTGCTGCTTTTAACAGCTTGTGTTCGTGGTGTTTCTTGCATAAGCTTTGGTTTGGGAGCTTGTTCTTTGGTGGAAAAAAAGGTATAAAATGGGGGAGAAGACCGAGGTTCTTGATGCTGTGTTGAAGGAAACTGTGGATTTGGTATGGATCTGTTAACCGACATTCTTAATTTTCTTGAATATGGGGTCTCTTTTCGTTTTGATTTTCTCTTTAACCTTTTTTTGCTTGTATTGTTGAAGGAAAACATCCCCATTGACGAAGTGTTTGAGAATCTGAGATGCACGAAAGATGGTCTGACGACTGAGGCTGCTCAAGAAAGATTAGCCATTTTTGGGCACAACAAGCTTGAGGAGAAGAAGGTGCTGATGGAATAGCTGAAGTTTTTTGTTTTTGGTTTTTAAAATTACCGTTCTCAGGAATTTCGATGTTGAGGGGTAGATCATAATTTAGTGTATTTTGGGTGGTGGAAATTACATTACCAAAAAACAAAAAATCAGACTTAGTGACTGCTATATTTGTTCCCATATTGTATGCCCCTTTATGTTAGTTTTTGGATTATGCGTCATCTTTTTACCTCGTAAAGAAGTTTTGATGCAGATATATTATATCTTGTTGTTTTATCTTTTTCTCGATCTGTTTGGCTTGTTTATGGTTTGAGTTAGCAGTTATTTCAAAAAGTTCGATGTTTTTGAGGGCAAATGCTTGAATTTGCGACTTATGGCTATTTTAAAAACAAATCTTGTGAATTTAATCATTATATATGATGTTTTCTCTCAATGTTGGTGTTCTCAGGAGAGCAAATTATTAAAATTCTTGGGGTTTATGTGGAATCCTCTTTCATGGGTTATGGAAGCTGCGGCTATCATGGCAATTGCCCTCGCAAATGGAGGAGTAGGGGCCCACTTTTTGAACTCAAAATTGGTTAAGAGTGCTTCTCTGGGGAATGTAGTGATTCTTGGTTTAAATTTTACAGGGAAAGCCTCCGGACTGGCAGGATTTTGTGGGCATTATCACTTTACTTATGATAAACTCGACTATTAGTTTTATTGAGGAGAATAATGCTGGGAATGCAGCAGCTGCTCTTATGGCCCGTCTTGCTCCAAAAGCAAAAGTTCGATGATTATTTTTGTTTTGAGTTTCTATGAATGGTTGTCTTTCTCGTGCTAATCTGATTGATAGTTGTTCTGTGAAGGTTCTTAGAGATGGTAGGTGGACTGAGGAGGATGCTTCCATTTTAGTACCCGGTGACATAGTCAGCATTAAACTTGGAGATATAATTCCTGCTGATTCTCGTTTACTTGATGGCGATCCTTTGAAAATTGATCAGGTGCGTGTCTATGATTTCATGGTTGGTTTACATGATTCGAGTTTAGTTTTATCTAGTATGATCACGATAAAACATGCAGTCTGCTTTGACGGGCGAGTCCCTCCCTGTGACAAAAGGCCCAGGAGATGGTGTTTACTCTGGTTCCACCTGCAAACAAGGAGAAATCGAGGCTATTGTAATCGCCACAGGGGTTCACACGTTTTTTGGGAGGGCTGCTCACCTCGTTGATAGTACTAATCAAGTGGGGCACTTCCAAAAGGCAAGTTGTTGAAGTATAAGATTGTTGTTCTATAGCTTGAATTTCTGTTTATAGTCTCAAATTTTAGATGTGTTTTATGACGGTGACAATCAGGTTTTGACTGCAATTGGAAACTTTTGCATTTGTTCAATTGCCGTGGGGATGATTATAGAGATTATAGTAATGTATCCTATCCAGCATCGGAAATATCGTCCTGGTATTGACAATCTTCTTGTGCTTCTCATTGGAGGAATTCCAATTGCCATGCCTACTGTCCTTTCAGTTACAATGGCCATCGGTTCTCATCGTTTGGCTCAACAGGTTTGAATTATTCCTATATATTATTATTTGGTTATTTGATCCCCATCCGTTTGGGATTAAAATTAAAATAGTACCGAGACATCGACTTTTTTGTAGGGAGCTATTACAAAGAGAATGACAGCCATAGAAGAGATGGCTGGCATGGATGTACTTTGCAGTGATAAGACGGGAACACTGACACTTAACAAGCTTACGGTTGACAAGAATCTCATTGAGGTAAAGTGGCACTGTTGAGTTTATTATTGATGCTTTTAAACCTTACCTTCTACTCTGATTTTTGTCCACAGGTTTTTTCCAAAGGTGTTGATGCAGATACTGTCGTTTTGATGGCATCCCGAGCCTCTCGTACTGAAAACCAGGATGCCATTGACTGTGCAATAGTTGGGATGCTTGCTGATCCGAAGGAGGTAGTGTCCTCTGCTTTATAATTCTACTGTAAGATAGAGGTTTCCCCTTTCTTGAATTGTTTATTTTGATCCATAACAGGCACGAGCTGGAGTTCGAGAAGTACACTTTCTTCCTTTTAACCCTACTGACAAGCGAACAGCATTAACTTACATAGACAATGAAGGAAAATGGCACAGGGTCAGTAAAGGTGCACCAGAGCAGGTATAATCTATCCTTGTCTTATGTGTTTTTGACTATTTCTTTGATGGTAATTTTAATATTTCCTTGGAACACACATTTTAGATTTTAAACCTAGCACGCAATAAGTCGGAGATAGAGCGGAGGGTCCATGCTGTGATCGATAAGTTTGCAGAAAGAGGTTTAAGGTCACTTGCCGTGGCATATCAGGTAGGTTCCAGGATTTTAGTTACTATAATGATAGTGATTGATTGAACCATTGCTACAGCTTTGATGGTATATCTTCGGTATCTTCTTGCAGGAGGTTCCCGAAAAATCAAAAGAGAGTGCTGGAGGACCATGGCAGTTCGTTGGTCTTATGCCTCTCTTTGATCCACCAAGACATGACAGTGCAGAAACAATAAGAAGGGCATTAGATCTCGGAGTAAATGTCAAAATGATAACCGGTAGAACTCTTGTTTTACTTAATTTTAGTTAGATAAGCTTCATTGACAGTCTTGATACATTTGGTTTCAAGAGTTCATTTAGTAGTAAGTTGATTTTGACAGGTGACCAACTTGCCATTGGAAAAGAAACTGGACGAAGGTTAGGAATGGGAACGAATATGTATCCTTCTTCAGCTTTACTGGGACAAAATAAGGATGAATCAATTGCTGCTCTGCCAGTTGATGAGCTCATTGAAAAAGCCGATGGTTTTGCTGGTGTTTTCCCTGGTACTTTACTTTCTTGCTACTATAAACCTTATATACCTACTAGTGGACAATGCATGTTATAAAAAATCATATACAGTAAAATCTCAATAAATTAATATTCGATTAAATTTATAAATTATCTAAAATAATATTTTTTATGAGTCCCAACTAGAGCCGGTTTACTAAATTAATAATTTCGATAAATTAATAAAGTAATAATTTTTCAGATTTTTATATAAATCTATGGTCCCATCAATATTATAAATTAATAATTCTATAAAATTTACCAGCATTACCATGATAATTTAATAAAGTATGATTCTGTTGTTTTATTTTTTTAATTTAATTTTATTGTTGATGTTCTATTTTTGTTTGTTTATGTGGTGAAATTTATTTGATTAGTCAATACAATGTATATTATTTAATAAAAAATCAATGCCTACGTAGGAAGAGATGTTTTATTGTACGATCAAATGACAATTTTCTGAATAATATTTATACTCCGAATATTTCAACTTTTGTTAAATATGTTGTCTTTGCTGTTGTTCAGAGCACAAATATGAAATAGTAAAGCGTCTACAAGCTAGGAAGCATATATGTGGAATGACTGGTGATGGAGTAAATGATGCTCCTGCTTTGAAGAAAGCTGACATTGGGATTGCTGTTGCGGATGCAACTGATGCAGCTCGTAGTGCTTCCGATATTGTTCTTACTGAACCTGGCCTAAGTGTTATAATCAGTGCTGTTTTAACCAGTCGGGCAATCTTCCAGCGGATGAAAAATTACACGGTACAACTTTTGTTGGTCTAAATGTGAGGTCAATTTTTTTATACCATTTAAAGAATGATTGCTTACCATGAGTTTATGGGCCTAACTGATTGCACATGATATCTTGAGCTCTTCAATAATTCTCTCTTTTTCAGATTTATGCTGTTTCAATTACTATTCGTATTGTGGTAAGTTATTGTCCTTTCTGTTTATGGGTTTTAATTTACTTTTGCATTTGGTTGATAATTCTTGAAGAACAGTTTGATCTCTCTTTCTTTGCTATATACAGCTTGGCTTCATGATGTTGGCCCTGATATGGAAATTTGACTTCCCACCTTTTATGGTGCTTATCATTGCAATACTAAATGACGGTTAGTCTTGTTAACCATTCTTGTCGTCGCCCTGCTTGTCAAGAGGTTCATGTTCGGAGCTAAGAATGGCCTTTAGCCTTTCGAGTCTTCGGACTCACTGGTTTTGACCGTGAGCAAAAATGTTGATTTTATAAAAAATGTTAGAAAGGCTAATACCTTTTAGGCTTTGGTATGGCGTATTTTTTTCTATTATCGTTTTTTACCTTCCAAAGACTATCTGAATTCCTCATGGATTCAATTACTGTTGCATGAAATCTTGCGCTGTAAGTATTGCATCTCTTGTCAATTTTCATTGAACTCTTGCGATTTAAATGGTTTCAATGTGACCATGTAGGTACCATTATGACCATCTCAAAAGATAGAGTGAAACCATCTCCTCTACCTGACAGCTGGAAGCTCGCTGAGATTTTTGCAACTGGAGTAATTCTTGGTGGTTACTTGGCCCTGATGACTGTAATATTCTTTTGGGCAGCATACAAGACAAATTTCTTCCCGGTAGGCTTATCTTTAAAGTTTCTGCATCTTTTGTAGATCTCAAACTGAATGCTAAATTTGTCTCTTTGCATTTTCATGTCAGTCCAATCAGGTTCCGAGATGCTGTTACTCTTATTTTGTGACTTCTTGAATGATGCTCAAGTTCATACATCTTAATTTAAATTCATATTAGTCAAATGTTTGAGAAATTTTTTGTTTCCTTTTTGTGATTTTCCAAGCTTGGTAATTTATTTAACGATCTGTTAACTATTATGACATGCTATAGGAATTAATTATTTTTTAGGAGTCAAATTGTTAATTTTTTTCTGCTATTAAATTGCTAGCGAGTATTTGGGGTGTCGACTCTGGAGAAAACGGCCCATGATGACTTCAGAAAGCTTGCTTCAGCAATATATCTTCAAGTGAGCACCATCAGTCAAGCTTTAATATTTGTTACAAGATCCCGAAGCTGGTCATATGTCGAGCGTCCTGGTTTATTACTCGTGTCAGCATTTTTTGTTGCGCAACTGGTTAGTATCTATTTCTTCGAGCCAGTGTACAAAAAAGCGTTATTTTTCCTAGTAAATCTTGACCTGTTGTGGTTCCCTGTCGAGCAGGTTGCTACGTTGATTGCAGTATATGCAAACTGGGGCTTTGCAGCAATTGAAGGAATTGGATGGGGTTGGGCAGGAGTGATTTGGCTTTACAATATCATTTTCTATATCCCCCTTGATATTATCAAATTTCTAACCCACTATGCTCTTAGCGGGAGGGCATGGGACCTTGTTCTCGAGCAAAGGGTAAATTTATACTTCATCAGTGTCATTTACTCGCTCGTTTCTTTCATTCTTGACGTTTTGCCTTCTCTGTTGCAGATTGCTTTCACTAGGCAAAAGGATTTCGGAAAAGAACAGCGTGAGCTTAAGTGGGCACATGCGCAAAGAACCCTTCATGGCCTGCAAGTACCGGATACCAAATTGTTCAACGAAGCTACTAATTTCTCAGATCTCAATCAGTTGGCTGAGGAAGCAAAAAGAAGAGCTGAAATTGCTAGGTAAGGATGACTGTTACTCTTGAACGATACTTAGTTCTGTCGATTATCTCCAAGGATGAATAAACTTCTTGCTTGTCAAAGGAGATCTCATATTTTTGCTTAGTAGAAAGGGAGACGGGCTGTTTCATGAGCCCAACGACCTCAAGACTGAGTGATGCACGACTTAAGGACATGCTTATATGTAAGAGTTTGATTATCTTGAGTTTCTAACTAATTCGTTACGAAAC